>NW_006921922.1:1780309-1783947 GCF_000298275.1 Orycteropus afer afer
AAAATCCAAAAACTCAATAATGACCAGAATGACTAGTCAGATGAAATCTGATGAGATTCCCAATACTATGGCCCTGGAATACATTCTACACATGGAATAAAATGCACCCCCAGGGACTGGCTCTCACCCCAATAATTAACAAGATGTCCATGAAGACCACTCAACTCAGGATGATGCACCCACATACTCTATGGTAATACATCCCTTAGAGCAATAGACCATGGAACACCAAAGGACCAACATTCAAATTGAGAGAATGCAGGACAAAGAGGAGTGCATAAATATGAAAGGCACAGGGGGAAGGTTACAGGGTAGGGCGAGGAGGAGACTGGGTTAGGTTTGGACATGGTAAATGGGGAACGAAACTAAATGTACACATAACGTTGAATGCAAAACAAACTCTTAAAATTAAAAATATATATATAAATAAATAAATAAGTACATGGAGCTGGCATGCTCCATGGAAAGGAGAATGGACAGATTTCATTTCGCCTTCTTTGTTCATGTTGTCAGAAGGGACTATTCCCTAGAGAAGTATATCATGCTTGGTAAAATGGAGGGTAGGCGAAAAAGGGAAAGGCCCTCAATGAGATGAATTGACACAGTGGCTATAATGATGTGCTCAGTTATTGCAAGTGTTGTGATGCTGGCACAGGATTGGACAGTGTTTCTCTCTGTTGTTCGTAGGATCAGTGTAAGTTGGAGCCAACTCGACAGCACCTAACTACAACTACAACATGTATTCTATAAAGAAAAAGTTATGATTTACACTTAGATATGTCTCATTTCTATATTATATAAATCCATGTGCATATTCATATGCAGGCACTAAATTTTACCACCATCATTCACCATTACCTCTTTCATCCTACCACTATAATTTTGAAATATATTTTAAGATAGTATCACTTTAACAGAATAATAGCAGACAATACCTTAAACTGAAAAAAAATTCATAAATCACTTTCAAAGATAATCCAAAGCCATTAATAGTTACCGTAATAGCAAAAAGTATTAAATCATACTAACTTCAGCATATCTCATGAGGGAATTAATTTTATTATCTTAATACTTATGGTGATATTATTAAGATCACTGAATCAATATAAGAATCATAAGAAATACTATTTATAATAAAAAAATTCATTTGTCCTTTATCATTTTAGATTGCTTGTTTAGAGTATTTTAATGATAACTATACCATTCAGATATTTAGGGAATTTTACATCTTTGTCTGTAAAATATTACTGTAATAATTTAATATACTAAGGAGCTCTGGTGGAGTAGTGGGTAAGACATTTGGCTGCTAACCAGAAGGTCAGTGGTTCAAACCCACTAGCCACTTTGCAAAAGGAAGATAGGAGCATCTACTTCCATAAAGATTTACAGCATCAGAAGCCCAATAGGGGTCACTCTGAGTTGGAATCAACTTGATAGCAGTGAATTTTTATTTTTTGGGAATTTAATATACTTAGTTTCAATTAAAATTTCTGGCTCATTGTGAGATTGTATCATCTAGAGCAATTTTAACATATTATAATTCATCTCATTTTTAATATTTTACTGTATCTTTTCAAAATTTATTTTAATAGAAACAAATATTTTCCAGAGTTTGTATGTAATATTAAATAACATTCAAAGATTTCAGTAAAGAATTTTCAATATCTCAACAAATAAATGAAGTAAATAAGCCTTAGTGATAGCTTGACATGTTTGTATTTTTTTAAATAAACGTCAGAGCAGACTCATAGCGACCCCTCCTTGGGTTTCCGAGGCAGTATCACTACGGAAGTAGATTGCCCCATCTTCCTTCCGAGGAGTGGCTGGTGGGCTTGAACTGCCAGCTTTCTGGTTAGCAGTCAAGTGCCTTAGGCACTATGCTACCAGAGCTCCCTAGACTTTTTAATTTTCCTTTTTAATTAATGAATAAACATAGGGGAGTATATCTAAAAATAAATATTCCTTGATATCATAAGATAGAACTATCAAACAATGACTAGAGGTTTTTTTCCTGATAATTGTTGAATAGCCAATATCATGCTCTTTGTTACAGTTTGGAATAGTACAGTTAGTTCCTATGATATAGGGAAACCTCCTCCCTGAGGTAAGAAAATAGTGGCAGATTATAGAGGAAAGCAATGTTTTGGCTATATTAAATCCCAAAAGGAAAGTACTATTTGTCAAATTCGAAACTCATCCTCTTAGTTACCAAAGTAAATACATTTTAGTAAGGAAAATGTGGAAAATCTAGTACCAGGGTACAATTACCTAATTATCTGCATTTGCATCATCTTCTCAATGAGATCAATCCTCTCAGTTAGCTTTTGCTGCAAAACAAACCACCTGAGAACTCCATAGCTTAAAATGACAACCTTTCACTGACAATTCTGTGGGTTGGAAGTTTGGGCTGAGTTCAGGTAACCAATTATTTTGATCTCTGCTGGGCTCGTTCATGTGTCTGTATACAGTGTGGCAAATGTGCTTGTGAAGGTTGATTGTTGTTGGCTGGAGAGAGAGGGTAGACTGCAACACGTCTATCTCATTATGGAACTGGTTAACTCAGCCATATTCATGTGGCAGATGGATAAATTTCTCTTGTGTGCAAAGTCTCTTGAGGCCTAGGCTAGGACCTGTACAATATTGCTTCCATCACATTCTATTGTCCAAAGCTAGTTAAAATATCAGCTCAAATTCAAGTGATGGAGAATTAGACTCCTTTACTTAATGAGAATTGCTGCAAAGTCATATTGTAAAACCTGTGGACATAAGTGTAGGAAATTGTATACCCAATTTTGGCAAACTGGGAGTTCTGGTGGCATAGTCGCTAAGGCACAGCAAACTATTATGGTATTGTTTTTGTGTACCTCTGAGTTGATTACAACTCATAGTTACCTTAACGAACAGAGTCCCATAGGGTTTTCTAAACTATAATCTTTATGAGAGCAAATCATTAAGTCTTTTTTCCCATGGAGAACCTCCAACCTTTCAACTAGCAACCCAGCACTTAATTATTGCTCTGCTAAGGAGCTCTGCTAGCACAGTGCCTAAGGCATCTGACTGCTAATCAGAAGGTTGGTGGTTCAAACCCACCAGCCCCTCAGTGGAAGCAAGACTGAGTAATCTACTTCTGTAAAGAAGTACTGCTTCAGAAACCCAGTGGGGGTCACTATGAGTTGAAGTTGACTCAATGGCTGTGGGTTTGGTTAGTTTTGGTTTAGGCATCCTTACAACCTTAGTACGTTAAATTTATTAGTCACCCCATAAACACTTGCTGATTGGATGAGTGAATAAATGAATTAATAAATTATTGGGTGGACTGTGAAGAACAGAAATAATATAATTTTACTCAAGTAATATCTTTAATAACTGAGCACAATCTAGGTAAGAGATGCTGATTACTACTTTGTGATTTTTATTTATTTATTTATACAGGTAGACTGTTGTAACTACTTGGTTATTTGTTTGTTATTTCTATTTACACATTATTTTCTAGTTTCAATATTTTTAACTTTTAATATAATTCAGATATTACTAAAGAACACTGTTGTATAAGCATAGAATTTTCTAATTTCTATGCTTTTTTTGTACTTGACCTCATTGAAATATTTCTAGCCTTTAAATAGTTGGTTTTTTTTTTT
>NW_006921922.1:1787312-1800077 GCF_000298275.1 Orycteropus afer afer
TGAAATAAGTCAATCACAAAAGGACAAATATTGTATTAGTCTGTTATTGTAAAAGTTAAGGAAAGGTTTATCTATAGAAGGAAATTATATTTGTTGTTTACCAGGGGTGGGAGGGGAGGGGAGGGAAGGCTGTTAGATAGATAGAGCTAAGTATTGATTTGAGTGGCAATGTACCAAATGTGAGTGATGAACATGGTGGCATATAGAGAGGTACATGGGAGGTACAGACAACAAAGATGAACCCTTTTGCACATACAGGACTGCATTGTCAGTGAAGGTAAACATGGGTATATGGGTGGATACGTGGGTGGACAGGCTGAACTATTAGGTATGTCTATGAAATGGGGAGTGTATGCAAGAACATGTATAGGGTTGGCACACAATGCTCCTATAAATTTATGTGAATGATCAGAATTCCCAGGTGCATAGTACAGCTGACAAGGGACATGCTTTTGGTCACTGCTTGGTTACAGACAGCTACCTAGAGAGACTGAGTAGTTGAACCTGTGGGTGTGGGACCATAGTTGCAGGGACATCAAGCTCAATTGGCATAACATACTATACAAAACATTGTTTCACCTCCTACTTTGGCGAGTAGTGACTGGGATCTTAAAAGCTAGCAAGCTCCCATCTAGATGCAACGATGGGTCTCTCCTTGTCCAGAGCAAAGAAGAATGAACAAAACCAAAATTCATGGAAACAATTAGTCCTAGCAACTGGTACACCATCCGATCTGCAGCCTATATGACTATGAGACCAGAATAACTAGATGGTGTCCAGCTACCAATGTCATCCACTTGGAAGGGGATCTATGTAGGAGATCCTTGATAGAGAGGGAGAATAATGTGGAAAAAAACTAAAAATAATTTGGAGAAAAAAAAGGGGGGGGAGACCAGATTTGCTAGTCCAAGAGATCCTGGTGGAACCACTGAGATATGGACCCTAGCTGCCCTTCAGGTCTGGAATTGAACTCACACCCGTGGTTTCCAACCAAAGACAGGCATAGGTGTTGAACATTTACCTCAGGTAGATACACTCCTTGGAGAGAACAAGCATGGGAGAAAGAAGGGCTGTTTATGCACAGGGAGACAGTTCAGCAGGCAGGAGTGCATTGGAGGGATAGACACAGGGAAGAGGTAACTATGGGGAGGAAGTGGAAGGGGAGCTGTTGCATTGTGATAAACTGTGGTCAATGTCATGAGACAAAGTGTATGTGAACTGCTGTATGGAAAGTGAATTTGTTCTGTAAATCTTCACCCAAATCACAATAACAATAAATAAATAAACAAATAAATAAATAAGAAGTCTTACACTCAAAAAGTCTTATTTTCAGGAAAACTTGCATTGTATTTTCAACATCTATTCTTTCCTCTTCCTCAAAATCAGAGGAATTATTTAAATAGATTTTTTTTTTTTTCAAAAAAATTACACCTTAAGTTCTGCTGGTGTATTTTTATAAAACAAAGGGTATCCTGATAATGAGATTTCTATTTTTAAAAGTATATAATTTGGAAATAATCCTAGATTAATCATCTACCCAATATCAGGACATCTCATAGAAAAGGTATAAATCTGTGGGCCAAAAACAGTGCAAAGGTAATGTATAAGTAATTCTAGAGCTTTGGAAATATTTCTGTGTATGATAATACATACCTCAAAAGCATGATAGTAAATACTTGTTCAAATGCTAATGGAAAATGCTGTAGTTTAGAAACAATGTAGTGTATGAACTTGATTTTGCCTGGCATGCTAGTTTGTTTGGTTCACTTGTTAAATTAGCTTCAATCTCATAATTGCACCTGCAGTTAGCATATCAGTACCGAAGGATCAATGCTAGGTTACTGTTCATGCACAGACAAGGTGCAGGGTTTTATGGTCCCTTAGCTTGCTTCACTGTGTGACACTATTAAAATTTCCACAGAGCACAGCATTATGCAGAGCTCAATCAGAAAAAGGTAATGCCCCTTTGAGGGAGTTAGCTCATTTTCTTTTTATTAGTCGTAATGTGTGTGGTGCCAAGTCGCTGGTTTCATCTTCATTACTTTAAAGAGAAAATCTAGTCTAAGTTGAGAAATAAATTAAAATACAAAAGTACGTCTACTAAATTTGTTTGCCTTTTGTCTACAAAATTTTATTTTTGTGATAAAATAATGTTTGTTTCATTTAATTGTAATGATGCCTCATGGTTACTTCCTGTGCCCTAGAAATGGAAGGAAAACGAACTATGTCATTAGAAAAATCTCTTAAAATTATCTTTCAAAGGAATCCATTTAAATTTAACTCAAATTAAGGGTAGCAAGACTATTTACAGTAACTTTTAAGAGATGCTTTATGTAGTCTACAAATATCATTCTGTGGCCCTCTCTTTTTTCTATGTAGGCAATAATGTGGGTATGTACATGGAGAGTGTGACTTATGCATGCAAATCGGAGTTATATATAGCATACACTCATTGATTTACTGCCCTTAAGGAGCTCTGGTAACATAATGGTTAAAGCATTGGGCTGTTGAACAGAAGGTCAGCGACTGAACTTAGCCCCTGCTCTGTGGGACAGAGATGAGGCAGTCTCCTTCTTTAAAGATTTACAGCCTTGGAAACCCTATGAGTTAGTTCTACCCTGCCCTAAAGCATCACTATGAGTCAGAATCAATTCCATGCAATGTTTTTGTGGGTTTCTTGTTTTGTTTTGTTTTATTTCTCTACTATTGTTAACAGGAGCTCTGGTGGCATAGTACCTAAGGCATTTGACTGCTAACCAGAAGACTGGTGGTTCAAACACACCAGCCATTCCTCTAAAGGAAGCGTGGGGCAATCTACTTCCATAGTGATACTGCCTAGGAAACTCAAGGAGGAGTTGTTATGAATTGGGTCTGACTTAATAGCACATAACAACAACAAAAATAGTAGTTCAGACTTCTCAAACTAATAGGAGTTCTTTATCTGCCTCCCATATGAACTTCTTTCCAAATACTTTAGTGGTTTTTCTTGTAACAGCAATAACAACAACAACAACTAACATTCATTGAGTACTTGCTATATTCTGCAAACTGTGCTATGGGCTTTTCACATCTTTTAACGTTACCAACAATCCTCTAAAGAAGACTGTGGTGGTTAAGTTTGTGTGTCAACTTGGCTGGGCCTGGTTGAGTGGCTGGACAGCTGGTGGTAGTTATTCCCCACGATGAGACTGGCAATCAGCTCCATGGTGGGATCTACCACAAGCAGCTGAGTAGCTGCTTTGGGTATGTGGTCTGCTTCCCATATGTAAGAAACAGCTTTGGGAATTTTCTCCAACTTATAGCACACTTGGACCCTGCATGTAGCCATGTCATTATTCAGAAGCCTGCCAGTTTCTGCCAACCTGGGGACTTACAATGGACTTGAATTAATGGCCTGCCATGTGGTTTTGTAACATCGGGACTGTGCCATTTTATTTGTCATCCTTGGGCTTGTTAGCCTTGACAGCCAGTTGCTGCCTGAGTGAAGAGATGCCTCTAGTTTCAGTGGGATGGGGGCAAAAAGCAGAGTTGAAGCCCAAGGTTGAGGGGCTTTCACCCAGCCCCTAGAGCCTGGCACTTTGAACTCAGACTTAAGGCCTCCAAACTGTGAAGGAATAAACCCCTGTTTGTTAAGGCCAACCCATTTGTGGTGTATTCCTGTCAGAGTGACAATAGGTAACCTGAACAAAGAACCAGTTATTAACTCTGTTTTATAGATGTAGGGAAAGAGCTAAAGATATTGAAGTGAACTATCAAAGGTTTAGGAACTTGACTGATGGTACTAGATCAAAAATAAGGGGACTGCCTCCTCAGCTATGAAAGCTAAATATTGTGTTGTAATAATATTAGCTTTAAATCTTTCCTTCTTTTCTTATTTATTTAGTGAAGATATAACAGAAATACTGCAAGTAAGTGGCTTTATAAAACAAAAATATATTTTCTCACAATTTAGGAACCTAGATATCTGAAATAAGAGTGCTGTCTCCAGAAGAGGGCTTTCTCTCTGTGTCAGGTCTAGGGGAATGTCCTTATCTCTTAATCTTCTATTCCTTGGCTCCTGTTTTGATTATCTAGTGTCACTCTAACAGAAAATACCAAAATTGGATGATTTTAAGAAACAGAAGTTTATTCAGTTTAGGAGGCTAAAAGTCTGAGTTCAAAGTGCCAGTTCTAGGGGCTGGGGAAGGTCTTTCGACCTTGGGCTTCAACTCTGCCTTTTGCTCCCAGCCCACTGAAGCTGGAAGCTTCTTTTAACTCAGACAGCTGCTGTGTGCTGAGGCTGAGAAACTGAAGGTTGACAAGTAAAATGGCACAGTCTTAAAATTATCAAGTAACAAGGCATGTCACTAATTCAAATCCATTACAGCCCCAAGATGAGCCTCTTGAGATGAGGGCTCAGCTCCATGCATGATCCAGCTGTGACAAAAGCTACAGACCTTTATCAAAGCTGCTTCTGATATACTGGAAGCAGACCACATCTCTATGGCAGCTACTCAGCTGCTCACAGTAGATTCCACCATGGAATTGATTACCAGTCTCATCATGGGAAATCATTATATCCAGTTGCCCAGCCACTCAAAACCAGTCCCAGTCAAGCTGACACATGATGTTAACTACCACAGCTCCTTAGTAATCTTCATGTGGCATGGCGTCTATCTTCCCCACACCTCTACTTTCCTTCTTTACTTAATCTACATCTTTTATATCTCAGAAAATATTGACTCAAGATAGACCCTACACTAAGACAGCTTCATTAATATAACAAATAAAACCCATTTCCATACAGATTATAACCACAGGTATAAGGGTTAGGATTTACCACACTTAATTTTGGAGGTCACATTCTAATCCATAACATTTCTCAAATATATTTATTTCATTTAACTAGTTTTCATAAATCAAGAATTGGAGTATCTTCACTCTCCATTTCATTATCTTATGTGTAAGAAGGTCATTTAAGAATTGAATACCAAGCCATGTATCAGATATGGTAAAACTAGAGCAGGTCTCTGAGGCTTGATTTCCCCATTTCATCTAAGGACTATACTGGTATTAATGTCCTCTAACCTGCCTATAAGCTTGGAGGATTAAGCAGCTCATACTTATGGCTCTAATAGAGACAAAGAATAATGCAAAAACTCAAAAATCATTCACACAAAATTGTTGTCAAACAGATGTCCTCAAATCTTTGCTTTCATAGTTGTTTTTCAAAACAACATATGAAGGTTTACATTTATACACAGTAATTTTTGTCCCATTCAATTTAACCTGTCAAAAGCCTTTGAACTGTAGTGTTTTCATCCAGCATATTAGTTATCTTTTTAGCAGTGTATGGTTTATCTCATTATCATTATTATCAAACAATTTCTCTTCATTAACATCTCATTCTTAAACTAAAACAATGTTTTTGGTCCAATGGTCAGCCTAAGTTTGCCAAATATCTTACATTTACCTTTACAAAGGCAGTAAGGCAAAACTTTATTAAAATTTTAAACAGTTTTGAAAATTCATTGGCTCTCACCCATTCACTTTCCATTAAAGTTGCAATAGAATGCTTACTTGGTAAGGCTTCACTACCTTTCTGACTTATTTATTTATTCTCTTCTAATTCATGAGATTCCTAGACTAAGAAAACAAACCAGTCCTTATAGGGGATAAATGAAGTTAAAAGTGGAAACTCCATTCCTATATTTGCTTCAGTAGGAGCCAAAAAAAAAAAAGAATCAAATAAAGATGAGTTACCATCTTTGGTGAAATTTTGCTTTTTCTGTTTTTGGCTAACACCCATTTTCTTTAAGTCATTTGGAATTTTGATTTTTCTATGGTCCCATTCTGGGAATATTTCAAAATGCATATGAGAGACAAAAAAAAAAAGGAAAAGAAAAAAAAATTACATTAATCTGTACTTTTATTCAGTTAGCATTCCCGTTCCAAAGTCATCTCATAATACTTTCAGAAAGCACATTCCTCTTGTTCCAGTGATAATTTAGGTAATCACTGATTAGAGAAAGGAAGAACATAACTACATGATGGGAAAATATAGAATGTTGCAGAAGAGCCAATCTTTTATTTGATGTGAACCTGAAATATAATAATTTCTCATCTGATATGAAGGTCTGAAAGATAAGTGAAAATACAAGGTTTAAATTAAAGTATACCAAGAGCAATCTATTCTTTGTTAGAAACAAACCTTGTGTAAACCCTTTAATCATATAATTAAGAATTCAACAAGGCCTCTGCATGTAATTCACAGTTCCAAAAGTCTACAGCTCTGATTCTGACCTTTCAAAACCCCATTAAGCTATGTAAATACAGTACAAAGAAATGTGTACTGTGCATAAACAGTATTCTAATATCAACTAGACAAGGACACATTGCCTCACTCTTGTTCTCAGTGCTTACAAGGGCACAGCTGAGGCATTAACACATCATTGCTATTGATTTGTATATGACAGATCTACCACAGGACTCATGTTGCAACTTTTCTATCCAATGCATGGCTCAAGGGTGAACCCTTATTTATGTTAGTCTGATATATAAGACAGATATTACAAACATCTTTAGTGGTTCAAAGAAAATGATAATAATGATTTTAAAAAATGGAAAGAAAAGAAAAAGTCCAGGACTTAACAATAAACACCATAACATTCTGGTAGGATAGTCTTTGGTTAGCTTGTTTATTGAGATATTTTTAATTATGCAATTAATTTTTACTATAAAAATGAAAAAATATAAATCTCAATCTCAACACACAGTGAAAATTTCCATTAGCATTTTATATCAATTATCATTTGTGTATATAATGTACATATGTGTATACTCACAATATGAACACATATATTATAAGAAGAAATCTGTCACAAAATAGATTTACAGCCTGTCTTTCATGCTTAACAATATTTAGTGACCAAACTTTTACATCAAGAAATATACTTCTAAAATATTATTTTGATGACTATTTAGTAATTCATTTTGTGTGTAACCCAAATGTAAATCCTTTGCTTCTGCCTAAAGACTTATCATGTTATTGTAATAAGTTTAAAAAAAGCAAAAGTATAATTTCTTAAAACCTTAGAGCAAGGAATATAAAGATGAGACTCTGAAACTTGCTTTTGAATGGAGAGGTGGTATCACTGTGGAAGTAGATTGCCCAAACTTACCCAACTGTATTAGATTTTTATTTCTGTGTAAAAATTACGATAAACATAGTGACCTAAAACAACAGTAATTTATTCTTTACTTATTTACATGAGTCAGGATGGTGGACACAGATTAACTTGGAGAGTCTCTGCTCAGGATCTCATAGGCCTAAAATCAAGAAGTCAGCTGGACTGCAATTTCATCTGCAAGATTGGCTTAGACATGATTTTTTCCAGCCTTACTCTGGGTTTTGGCAAAATTCATATATTTGCCGCTGTAGGACTAATGTCAAGGTTTCTCCTTCACTGTCAATCAGGGACCACTCAAAGTTCCTTGAGCAAGCCCGTTGTTTGTTAGCAGGTGGCCTTCATAAGCAGTTCACAATATAGTAGTTCATGTCTTCTTCCTCAAGGCCAACAGTTCTTCATCTGTTATCTCACAGAAAAAACTCCTGCTTTTAAAGGGCTCACTTGATGAAGCATGCCCACTATAGATAACATTCCTTATACTAGATAACATACTAATTGGTAGAGTAATATTTCATAATATTAATAGGCTCCATCTACATTCATGGGGAGGAGATTATCAAAAGTGAGGGTCTCTGTGTACAACTTAGAATTTTGTCTACTATATTAGCATACTATATCTACTGCCTATTATATCTATTATAGGAACACAATAAGTAGCAGTATTCTATTACTACTGATTGGAAGAGATCCATGTTTTTACTCATTCCAAAGACAGGTAGTCAAACAGAATGTGGAAGTTATCAAACAGTATCATTAACATCACAAACAAGTAAAATTTTGCTGAAGATAACTCAAAGACAGTTGCAGCAGTATATTGACAGAGAACTTCAAGAAATGCAATATGGATTCAGAAGAGGACATGGAACAGGGATGTAATTGCTGATGTCGATGGATCTTGGCTAAAAGCAAAGAATACCAGAAAGACGTTTACTTGTGTTTTATTGACTATGCAAAAGCATTTGATTCTGTGGATCATAACAAGTTATGGATAACATTGAGAAGAATGGGAATTCCAGAACACTTAATTGTACTCACGAGGAACTGGAACATAAACCAGGAGGCTGTCATTCAAACAGAACAAGAAGATACTACATGGTTTAAAATCAGGAAGGGAGTGCATCAGGATCGTACCCTTTCACCATACTTATTCAATCTGTATACTGAACAAATAATACAAGATGCTGGACTATGTGAAGAAGAATGTGGCATCAGGATTGGAGGAAGACTCGTTAACAACCTGCAATATGCAGATGACACAACTTTGCTTGCTCAAAGTGAGGATGACTTGAAGCATTTACTGATGAAGATTGAAGACTACAGTCTGCAGCATGGATTACATCACAACATAAAGAAAATGAAAATCCTCACAACTGGACCTAAAAGCAGCATCACGATAAATGGAGAAAAGATTCAAATTGTCAAAGATTTCATATTACTTAGCTGCACCAATTGAAGCAACAGTCAAGCCATCAGACAACATATTGCACTGGGCAAATCTCCTCCAAAAGACCTCTTTAAAGTGCTGAAGACCAAAGATATTTCCTTGAAGACTAAGGTGAACCTAACCCAAGCCATGGTGTTTTCAATCACCTCATATTTATGTGAGAGCTGGAAATAAATAAGGAAAATGGAAGAAGAGTTGATACTTTTGAATTGTGGTGTTGGAGAAGAATACTGAAAGCACCATCGATTGCCAAAAGAACTAACAGATCTGTCCTCGAAGAAGTGCAGCAGGAATGCTCCTTGGAAGAGAGAATGACCAGACTTCATCTCACCTACTTTCACCATGTTATAAGAAGGGATCATTCCCTGGAGCGGGATATCATGCTTGGCAAAGTAGAGGGTCACCAAAAAAGAAGAAGGCCTCCAAACAGATGGATTGGTACAGTGGCTGCAGTGATGGGCTCAGGTATAGCAAGCATTGTGAGGCTGGCACAGGACCAGGCAGTGTTTCTTTCTGTTGTGCATAGGGTCACTGTGAGTCAGAGCCAACTCATTGACACCTAACAACAACAAAAGTAGAAATAGTTGCTCATTTAGACTTACAGTTAAAAAAAATTGAAACATACATACACATATATTTGCGCATACCAACACATTGCTTGTTGTTACATGTCATTGAGTTGATATCAACTCATAGTGACCCTATATCATAGAGTAGAATTGCCCCTTAGGTTTTTCTAAGCCATAATCTTTACAGTGGTAGCTCTGGTAGCATAGTGCCTAAGGCACTTGACTGCTAACCAGAAGGCTCATGGTTCAAACCCACAAGCCACTTCTTGGAAGAAAGTTTGGGCAATCTACTTCCACAGTGATACCATCTCTGCATTCAAGAGTGAGTTTCAGAGTCGCTTCTGACATCCATTTAGGGCTGTTGTTCCTTTCCAGTCTTTTTAATAACCTTTTGTTTCCTTTATGTATGATGTTCTTGATGTTATCCCCCAACTCGTCTGGTCTTCCATTGTTGGTGTTCAATAGGTCAACTTTATTCTTCCAATGATCTCAAAATTCATGGGGGATATGCTCAGGTTGCACATAGGCTCTCTTGCACTTTTTTCTACTATCTTCAACTTCCTCTTGAACTTGCATATGAGCAGCTGATGCTCTGCTCCACAGTCAACATTTGGCCTTGTTTTGACTGATAATGAGCTTCTCCCTCACTTCTTTCCACAGATTTAGTCAATCTGATTCCTGACTATTCCATTTGGTGAGGTCCACGTGTATAGCCATCATTTATGTTGTCAAAAAATAATATTTGCAATGAATAAGTCATTGATCTTACAAAATTCTATCATGCAATCTCCAGCATCATTTTTATCACTAAGGTCATATTTTCCAACTACTGCTGCTTCTTTGTTTCCAACTTTTGCATTCCAATTATCAGCAATAATCAATATATTGGGGTTGCCTGTTTGGTCAATTTCAGACTACAGAAGTTCAAGAAAATCTTCAATTTCCTTATATTTGGTTTTAGTGGCTACTGTGTAAATTTAAATAATTGTATTATTAATTGGTCTTCCTTGTAGGTATATGGATATTATCCTATCACAGTATGCAATATATTTATGTTATTATAGTATACTTATCATTATATTTTAAATATAGATAGAAAGATAATATTATTTTGCTTAAAAAATTATTTTTATTCATTGAGCTTTGGATGAAGGAAACATTATCTTTCTTAATACATCATGCACAATATCTAGTTTTGAATGTTTTAAAATGTAGGGAGACTTAAGGCCTTTGGAAAGCAAACTGAGTGTAGAATCCCCTAGATGTTGAGGAATTTTCTCCAAAACTTTAGTTCACTAACTTGCATTTAACTTAAAACAAATTTTCATAATCTAATTTATTGATTTTAAAATAGTCAACTTATCCTTTATATAAACAACTTTGTCTCTTTGTACTAATATCTTATTTATATAATAATTAATAAAAATATTTAATACAACAGCAGGTACAACCAGAATAATCAGTTTAGTAACACATATGCAAAACTCTTAGAAACTATGCAACTTAATTGGTGATAAATGTATGCAGGTATATTAAAGAATGACCCTGTGGAAGAGCACTCAGCATTATTTGGCTTTATCTTGGATGTTTTACAAATGAAAAGTAGTTGGGAGTAGATGTGGTGTAAACCAGTTAAAATAGTCTCCACTCTACTTCTTGCTGAAATCTCTTAAAAACACAGCAAAATTAGGTCTTATCTACGTAACAGAGGACACTTTCCAAAGTTTGCCATTCAGGCATTTTCCCAAAGACCAATTATTATAATAGGATTTGTCCCCAGTATCATCTTTCCCTGTCTCTTTTAAAATACCTTCAGCTTCCTTTTTCTGCCTTATTTTCCATACTATTACTTCAAGAAATATATTGTGCCCTCTCTTAAGTAAATGGTAGCATAGTGCCTAAGGCACTTGACTGCTAACGAGAAGGCTGGCGGTTCAAACCCACCCGCCACTCCTCGGAAGGAAGACGGGGCAATCTACTTCCGTAGTGATACTGCCTCGGAAACCCAAGGAGGGGTCACTGTGAGTCGGGTCCGACTGGACGGCACATAACAACAACTTAAGTAAATGAAGTAGGCTTCACTGACCACTGCTTTCTGTTGCAGTTTGACTTTTCAACTTTTACGTTTATATTAATATACTTTGTTTCCACTTTATTTGGATATACTAATATCCTGCCCTAGCACATATAGGTATTTTATTTTCTTTATTATGTATTTATTATTTAGACACTACTGCAACTAACCACCACTTGGATCCACAATTAACACCCATGGAAGCAGCAGTCAAAAAACAAAATGACATATTGCATTGGGCAAATCCACTGCAAATGAGCTCTTTAAAGGGTTAAAAGGCAGAGATGTCACTTTGAGGACTAAGGTGGGTATTTTTATGGTATTTCCAATTGCCTTACATACATGCAAAAGCTGGGCAATGAATAAGGAAGAGCAAAGGAGAATTGGTGCTTTTGGATTTTGAGTATATCATGGACTGCCAGAAGAAGAAACAAATCTTGGAAGCAGTATAGCCAGAATGTACCTTAGAAGCTAGGATGGTGAGACTTTGTCTCACATACTTTGAACATGTTACCAGGAAGGATCAGTCCCTGAAGAAGGACATCATGCTTGTAAAATGGAGGATCAGTGAAAAAGAGACAGACCCTCAAGGAGATGAACTGACACAGTAACTGCAACAGTGGACTCAAACACACCAGAAACTGTGAAGGTGGCGCAGGACCAGGCAGTGCTTCCTTCTGGCTGCTGTGAATTGGAACTGACTGGACGGCATATAATAACAACAATAACAGGCTGCAAATAACACTTTTTTGACAAATGCATCCTGACTTACTACCTTTGAATAAATAATTAGATGTCAAATTTCTGGGTCAAAGCTTATACACATAAATAATTATTGACTAATAACCAACTCACTGCCACTGAGTCAGATCTGACTCATAGCGACCCCTCCTTGGGAGGCAGTCTCACTACAGAAGTAGATTGCCCAACCTTCCTTCTGAGGAGTGGCTGGTGGATTTGAACCCCCATCCTTCTGGTTAACAGTCACATGCCTTAGGCACTATGCCACCAGAGTTCCCATTATTGATCAATAGACATGTAGAAAAGTTACGCTAATTTTATACTTAAGTTAGCCTGCAATAACTAAAGGAAGTTCTCCCCAAAATCCTAAAAAAGCTACATATTATCCATTTGGAAAAATATGTCCATTTGACATGTAATTTTTTTTTTTACTTGTTGTTATTGTTGTTAAGTGCCATCGAGTCGTTTGCAAATCATAGCGACCCCATGCACAGCAGAACGAAACACTGCCCTATCCTGCGCCAGCCCCACAATCCCTGCTATACTTGAGATCATCATTGCAGCCACCGTATCAATCCATCTCGTTGAAGGCCTCCCCCTCTTTCCTCGACACTCCATCCTACCAAGCATGACATCCTTCTCCAGGGAATGGTCCCTTCTTACAACATGACCAAAATAGGTGAGACGAAGTCTGGCCATTCTTGCCTCCAAGGAGCATTCTGGCTGCACTTCCTCCAGGACAGATCTGTTAGTTCTTTTAGCAGTCCA
>NW_006921922.1:1803777-1804977 GCF_000298275.1 Orycteropus afer afer
TTTTTTTTAACTTCTTATTGCAATTCGGGAGCCATTTTACAAAGCGGATCCATTTTACATTCAACAATTCATATAAATTTTCTCTTGTTTTTGATTTGTTGTGTGATAGTTTTGTTTTAAATTTAAAATGTCATGCCAATCTTTTTTTTAAAAAGCTTTTGTTTTGAATTCCAGCTTTGAAAACTCTTTCCTAACCATATATTATAGTAAGTGTACATATATCTTTTGGTAATTATATGTTTGTTAGTTTGATGGTATGTTTTCATTACATTTACCTTGTTTTGCTTTGTACATAAAGGTACATTACTTTGGAAAACAATTTGTCATTACCTGATAAAAGTGAATATGTCTGTAACATATGATCAGAAATTCCACACCCAGAAATATACAATTTGAATCATGTGCACTTGAGGACACTGAGAAAAAAAGCCTTTTCAAAATAGTTACATACTTGCCCCCCCAAATTAAAACATCTCAAATTTCATAAAAAGTAAGATGGAAAAAATATATTAGTGGTGCCTTTAGACAATAAAAACTACAGCAGTGACATGAGTGAACGAATGTAGCTACATGCACTAAAATCTCAAAACCCTAATTTGAATAACCACAACAAATATTTTTAAAAATATGGATGTGTGTGTCCGGGTTTGTAGGTGTGTGAATATAATGTTGTGGGCACTTTACAGAAGCAGGATAGATCCCCAACCAAAATATCATTTGGAGACTGATAACTGATGATGACATACATACCCAGAGTATATGATGTAATGAGGTTTTCTGGGAAAAGTAGTGAAGTCCTCCTAAACTCCTGTGAAAATGGCTTGGGAAATAGATCAGGTAAAGGAGACTGGGTTGGGGTTTTAACAATGTTTAGGAAGGGGGTGCTTCATGAGTGCTGTTATGTTTATGCAGGGGCTTGTGTGTGGTTTGAACCTCCTACCAACACCAAAGGATGGAGAACATGAGTTTTCTTATCAGCTTGCCCAAATCTGGAGCAGAAGCAGTAGAGGGAAGGCTTAGTGTTTAAAACCCATTATCAGTCAAACATCAAAAAATGAATTCAGAGAACTAGATAATGCCCGGCTACCACTGTCAACCACTTGGAGTGGGAAACCAATGTGAACAAAACTTAAAATCATTTAAAAAAAAAAAAAAAAAAAAGAGAGAAAGACCAAGTTTGCTGGTCTGATAGAGTCTAGT
>NW_006921922.1:1805343-1816723 GCF_000298275.1 Orycteropus afer afer
AAAAAAAACCATTAAATCAGGCTCTTCCTGGTAGCATAGTGGCTAAGGCACTTGACTGCTAACCAGAAGGCTGGCAGTTCAAACCCACTAGCCTCTCCTCAGAAGGAAGATGGGGCAATCTACTTCCATAGTGATACTGCCAAAACTTCTTAACTCTCAAAAGATTTATTACATTAAGTAAGCAAATAATGAAAAAAAAATTACAAACACAACCCAGGTATGGCAGTTACTAGGTAACCAAAACACTAGGAAATTATTATTATTTTTTTTTAATTTCAGGATAGTAGTTACCTGAGGGAAGAAGTGATTGAGGGGAGGATTTATATAATCAGTGAGGAACACATGATGGTTTCAAAAGAAAGAGTAATATTCAATTTCTTAAGCAGCTTAAAGAGCATATGTATGTCCCTTTTTAACATTATTTTTCTATAAAATGGATATAAGCATTGCATTCACTTTTCATACAAATGTCTATAATCTATTATAAATCTGAATTAAAAGAATAATAAAAGAAGACCATATTTAATACACTTAACACTCTAATATTTCTTCTATCATTTGCACAATTAGAATTCTCATTTAGGTCTTTAAAATATGAGGTACATTAAGGCATTTTGTCTCCTGCTACAATTAAAAACACTTAACAACAGTTCCTGGATTTTAGAAAGTGCTTGATAGCTATAACAGAAAAGAATTTTTCATTGACATGTTTTTAAAATTTTACTAATATTATCAGATTCTTTAACAGAGTATTTTTCTCTCATTTTGTTTTTCCATGTTTGTGATTGAACTTTAAAAAAAAATTTGATATTACTCTTTCTTTTATTTGTTTGTTATAATTGCTAGATTATTTCAGGTATTATTGATCTTTAAAAATATAATTCATTTTATTTTAATAAAGAATTTTATTATTTTTTAAAAATGATCCAATGCCCTTTTTTTTTTTTTCTTTTTGATATTCTGTTTCTCTTATTATTCTTAGGCTAGTATCCTTGCACTCTTCATGTTTGTGTTAAACCCTTTGATATTTTTTTTTCATTATTTGCTTACTTAATGTAATAAATCTTTTGAGAGTTAAGAAGTTTCTTCTAAATAATGCTTTAATCATGTGTCATCCTCATATCTCAGGTTGTTAATGAGGCCTCCTCCAATCCTGATGACACATTCTTCTTCATATAGTCCAGTTTCTCAGATTATTTGCTCAACATATGGATTGAATAAGGATATAACCCTGACCCACTCCCTTCCTGATTTTAAACCATGCAGTATCCTTTTTTTCTGTTTAAATGACAGGCTCCTGATGTATGTACAGATTCCTTTTGAGTACAATTAAGTATTCTGGAATTTCCATTCTTTTCAATGTTATTCACAATCTGTTATGATCCATACAAATGCCTTTGCATAGTCAATAAAACACAAGTAAACATCTTTCTGGTATTCTTTACTTTGAGCCAAGATCCCTCTAACATCAGCTATGATATCCCTCACTCCACATCCACTTCTGAATCCAGCTTGTTTTTCTGGAAGTTCTCTGTCAATATACTGCTGCAACCATTTCTGAATTATCTTCAGTAAGATTTTACTTGTGTGTGATATCAATGGTATTGTTCAAAAATTTCCAAGTTCTGTGGGATCATCTTTCTTTGGAATGTGTACAAATATGGATCTCTTCCACTCACTTGGCCAGGTAGCTGTCTTCTAAATCTCTTGGCATAGCCAAGTGAGTGCCTCCTGTATAGCATCTGTTTGTTGAAACATCTCAATGTGTATTCCATCAATTCCCAGACCCTTGGTTTTTGTTTGTTTGTTTTGCCAGTTCCCTTAGTGCAGATTTAACTTCTTCTTCCTTCAGTACCATTGGTTCTTGATCCTATGCCACCTCCTGAAATGGATGATTATCTACTTATTCTTTTTGGTATAGTGACTCCATGAATTTCATCCATCTTATTTTGATGCTTCCTGTATCATTCAACATATTGCCTATGGGATCTTTCAGTATTGCAATTCAAGGCTTAATTTTTCTCTTCAGTTCTTTCAGCTTGAGAAATGCTGAACATGTTCTCCCCTTTCAGTTTTCTAACTCCAGATATTTGCACATTTCATTATAACAATTAACTTTGTCTTCTCAAGCTGCTTTTTGAAATCTTCTGTTCAGCTCTTTTATCCTGTCACTTGTCCCATTTGCTTTAGCTATTCCCCTTTCAAGGGCAAGTTTCAGAGTCCTTGACATCCATTTTTGTCTTTTCTTCTTTTCCTATCTTTTTAATGACTTTTGCTTTCTTCATGGATGATGTTCTTGATGTCATCCCACAATTCTTCTGGTTTTTGGTCATTGGTGTTCAATGCATCAAATCTATTCTTTAGATGGTTTCTAAATTTAGGAGGGATATAATCAAAGTCATATTTTGGCCAAAACAAGTCCATTTCAGCTCACTAATTCCTAGGATATCAATTTTTATGTGTTCAATTTCATTTTTGACAACTTCCAATTTTCCTAGGTTCATACTCCATACTTTGTATATTCCATGTTCTTATTATTAATGGATGTTTGCAGCTGTTTCTTCTTATCTTGAAATGTGCCACATCAGCAAATGGGGGTCCCGAAAGCTTTACTCTATCCACACCCCATTAAGGTCAGCGCTACTCTGGGAGGCAGCTTTTCTCTAGTCTTATTTTGAGTGCCTTCCTACCCAAGAGGCTCATCTTCCTGCACTACATTGCATAATGTTTCAGGACTATTCATAAAGTTTACCAATAATATATCACTCAGTGTTTCACTGCTATGCATAGGTTTTCTCTGGCCAATTTTTTGAGAAGTAGATGGCCTCTTCCTTCTTCCAAGTCTGTCTTAGTCTGGAAGCTCTTCTGAAACCTGTCCACCATGGGTAACTCTGCTAGCATTTGAAACACTAGTGGCATAGTCTCCAGCCTCACAGCAACACTCAAGCCACTAAAGTATAACAAACTGACAGACAAGCTTGTATCTCCTAGTTGTTCCAAACTGCTCTGCTCATTTCCTGGTCTCCCCTGCACTTCTTGCTTACCCAGCCTGCCCCTGGGACTCATATACCTGCCTTCTGTTGGTCCCAGGACTGGCCTCACCACTGCCTGCCCTGACTCACACAAACTCCCACCTCCACTTCTCCTGGGGCTGGCTTACTATGGCCTGCCCCCCCACACACACACACACACAAAATGGTCTACATGATTATAATTATTTTTTAACCTACCAAGACCTTGAACTAGATATAAATAATTTCATAAATTTTATTAGATGCTTAAGAGAAAGTGGGATTTAGATTTTACGGTAAAAATTTGAATTAATCTATAAGAGTATTTTTTTTCTTATACCATTCAAAGTTGTTGCATTCTTAAAGCATATACCAGAGTTTCACAGCCACTGTGGTATATGTAAAATAAATATTTCATCCACTTGGACAAGAACTTTTAAGAGCTTCAATATCATTTGCTTGTTAGTTTCCCACATTCTTTTCTATTCAGTCTGATAAGTCTTCAACAGCAATTAAATACTTTTAAGGCACCTAATTTCTCTTTTATGTCTTTAAGATTTGATTGTTTGTAAAATTCCTCTTTATCTATTTGGTTTCTCCCACCAATACACTCTCCTCCTAGGCAACCATCACTAAGTTTGACCTGGCTACAAATATTTGAGTTTAGTCAATATCAGATGACTAATTGCTTGCCTTTTTCAAAAGAAACATCTCTCCAGACATATATTACATTAAAAAATCCTCTAAAGGAAGAAAAATATTTATTTTTTGCAGCTTTTCTTAGTGATCTGCTAGCTGTATTAATGATAACAGCACTGGTTGTCAGTTCATTTCAATGGTGAAGTCTCAAAGAATTTCATATTCTTATACAGAATTCAGTGGGAACCAATGACTGCATACTCTGTGGTATACACCAGAGATTGCTTGGTAATTTCTGGTACTCTAAAGTCCTGCTTATTATATTTCTATATATAATAATGAGACTTAGAAAGCTTTTGGCTTTTGAATCAACTGCATATTAGGAATATTACTTAATAAATTATGAATGTAATGCAAAGCATAAAACTGTATTAGTATTCATATTACAAAAATGAAATATGAATATTCATTTCCTCAAACTATTAGGAATCCAAAGAGTAAAATCATTTATATTTTCATTCAGAATTATGAGAACTTTTGCCCATGACTTTAAGTTTAAGTGTCATTATGTTAAGTCCCCAGGAACAGTCCCAAATTTGAGGATGCATACACAAGCAATTTTTAAGGAAGTGCTTATGGGGAAAACAAATAAAATGATGGAGAAAACAGGAGAGAAAAGGTAGGAGGTCAAGTCCTAGAAAGGCAATTTTAGCCAGATCCCAAAGAGATATGATTGTGTAAATGTTTTGCCCAAGTGTTGTACTGAGGCAAGGCATGGCGACTGGGTCTTGCATATTCCAGCACCCATCATTTGTTAAGTTGTCCCATCCAGGTGGGCAAAGAGGGCTTTGGAATCCAAAGGCAATCCTTTGAAAAAGGCTCAAGGTATTGGCAACGAAGGCAAACCAAAAGACCACCTCCAGCCATATGCAAACAGGAGGAAAAAGAATATGAGAACTGGGTGAAGCATCAAATGTACTGACTACAAGTCTTATTTTAATGCGAGATGTATATTTGGCCAATTATAACATTGTATATGACATTAGTATAATTTCAGCAGATAGAATACGAAATATGTTTCTATAAAATAAATAATTTTCTAATAGCTACTTGTGATGTAGGATATATATGCATCTAGAGAATTTTAGTCTTTATTTATTTATTTATTTCACAAAATAACAAAGCTTTTATATTTACCAGACTCCAAAAGGGAAGATTGGAGCTCTAGTGGCATAGTGCCTAAGGGACTTGACTGCTAACCAGAAGGCTGTTGGTTCAAACCCACCAGCCACTCCTCGGAAGGAAGGTTGGGCAATCTACTTCCATAGTAATACCACCTCTGAAACCCAAGGAGGGGTTGCTATGAGTGAAGTCTGACTTGACGGCACAACAAAAGGGAAGATATATGATCAGCATGTGATTAAACTGAATGAGAAAGCTGAATCCATAATACTCAAATGAAGACATTATTAAAGGGAATTGTTCATTGTGGTCAGTTTTACCTTGAATCTGAAGTTGCTGAGAAATCAGCAGAAGAATTACACTCAATATTGGCTAGATTTGTGTTGTACGTATTTGCTTGTGTTTAAGTTGCATTTCATTTTTTAAATTAGAATAGGTCATGTTAGTAGTAACAACAGAGGATTTACATCAGGCTTCCCCCAGACTTTTTACAAGTAAATTATCTTATGCTCTTAGCCCTGCTGAGCCTATGAATATAGGTAAACTCTGGTTCACTTTATAGTCCAGAACAAATATGAAAACATATGTAGTCAGAGGAATATATTAAGAAAAACAATAACTAATTTATCTTAGTTGGCACACTTAAATTTTATGAACTAAAATATATATATTTTGGGATTTATTTTTTCCTTTATTTTTTCTTTCTCATCCTCTTGAATTTCCATAGCTCTCCATTTTGTGTCCCTTGCCTCAGGGAATGGTCCATGGAATGATTACAGATAACAAAGAATAACTGTCACTTCCTCTCTTCTATGTTTCAAATGTATACGGTTTTAAGAAAAAAAGGACACCGAATTAAAAAAAACAAGATCATAAAGAAAGTATTCTAAATAAAATGATGAATGCATATGTAGAGAGATAGATTTGTAATGGTTTTAAAACATTAAATTTGTTTCAAAAAACTATCTCCAAAATTCAATGTTATAATTTTTTGTAGGTTTGAGTTACCGAAGTTTCCAGCCACAATGAATTTAGAAAAATAAATAACTCAAATTGTTCATTTTAATAAAATGACAACCATGTAGAGTCATATATTTACTCACACACATATGCACACAAATGCATATTTAAATCATGTACCCAAGAGATAGAGAATACCCATTATTATCAAACCCACATGGAATATGAACATAAATAGGTCATCCTTACACATTTGGAATATAAGGTTGATTTTTATGGAGTCAACAAAAAATCATAATGAAAACCAAAATACTCAGAAGTAAATAATACAATGATAATATGTACCAAAACTTCTGAAATAAATGTGAGGAATTCTCCTCTTTCCCTCACCACCAAACACTTTCAATGGTGGCATTGATAAACACCAACTTTGGCTTCCATTTTAATGTCTGTATAAGATACATCTCAGAATATCCCTTCTATTCAATATTAATTGAATATTTGTTTCTACTTTCTATTACTTGCTTTGGAAAGGACATGAATTTTTAACTATGTTCTCATACTATCTTTTACCCTATGTGTTGTAACACCTAAGCCACCAGATTGCAAATTATTTGCTTTATGTGTTAACAGTTGTTTCTCACTAGAGTAAGAGATTGATGGACTTAAGAGTTAGGGATATAAATTATTTAACATTTCTATTATAATCATTGCACATATGTGATTGTTAAATCTGTATGTCAACTTGGCTGGGCCTGGTTGAGTGGCTGGGCGGCTGGTGTTATTCCCCATGATGAGACTGGCAATCATCTCCATGTGGGATCTACCACAAGCAGCTGAGTAGCTGCCTTTAGGATGTGCTCTGCTTCCTGTATATAAGCAGAAGCCTTGAGAAATGGTCTCTAGCATATGGCACACTTGGACCCTGCCTGTAGCCATGTCATTGTTCAGCAGCCTGCCATGCTCTTCCGACCCTGGGACTTACAATGGACTTGAATTAATGGCCTGCTGTGTGGCCTGGTAACATTGGAACTGTGGCTTTTTACTTGTCAACCTTGGGCTTGGCAGCCTCAGCAGCCAGCAGCTGTCTGAGTGAAGAAAAACCTCTAGCTTCAGTGGTCTGGGAGCTGGAGGCAGAGCTAAAGCCCAAGGCTGGGGGACTTTCACCCAGCCCCTAGAGCCTGGCACTTTGAATTTGGACTTCTCGCCTCCTGAAGTGTAAGAGAATAAACTCCTGCTGGTTAAGGCCATCCAATTTATGGTATATATTCTTGTCAGAGCGGCACTAGGTAACCAGAACAACATAGCAGGGTTTTTTTTTGTTTTTGTTTTTGTTTTTTTAAATTCTTATTGAATTGGTTATATTTGTTTTACATTCTAAACCTAAAACACATTTCATTCCTCTTCTGGAGATGGAGCAAGCACTTATGAGTGTAAAGAAATGAGTAGCAACTTATCCCTTAAATGGTTATATTACAAGAAATAGAAAATTAATTAAATAAGTATCCAAGTTAAGATGTTATAGAAAGAACTCGAGAAGAAAATGCAATGAAAGTAGAAAGAAGAACATTATAAACATAAGAACAGAAATAAAAGATTTAGATACAAAAATAAAAGAGAAAATTAAGTCAAAATTTGGTATTTGAAAAAATAAGATATACAAAATTTAGGAAAGCTTAATGAAGAAAATAAGATTGAAATACTTGGCTGCTAACCAAAAGGCTAAAGGCTCAAGCCACCCAGAGGTGCCTTGGAAGGAAGACTGGCTGATCTACTTCCAAAAAAAAAAAAAAAAAAAAAATCAGCCAATGAAAACTTTATAGAACAGAGTTCTATGCTGACAGGTGGAGTCTCCATAGTAGGAATCAACTCAATAGCAGCTGGTACTGGGTAACCAATAAACAGTATTAGGAAACAAAAGAGAATATAGATACAGATAGAACAGAGAATAAAAATATAATAACGTAAACAACTTTATGCCCCTCATTTGAATATTCAGATGAAATGAGTAGAATCTTGGAAAATAATGTTTGACTTAATACTGTATTATATACTTTCACAGTTAAAGCAATAGTTAAATATATTCACACACAATGATACATCTGGCAGGATCGCATTCTTTTGGGAGAATGCTGCAAATTTGTGATATATATATTCTTCTTCCATCACAAACCACCACTAATCTGTCAATTTGTCTGACTGTGGTGCTTTGCCTGTTGCTGTGAAACTGGAGGTTATGCCCCTGGTATTTCAAATACCAGTAGGGTCACCCATAATTAACATGTTTCCAGACCAAGACAGACTAGGAAGAAGGAAGGACCCTCCACTTCTCAAATAATTGGTCAGTTAAAATTTTATGAATAGCAATGAAACACTGTCTGATATATTACTAAAAAACTTTATGAATACCTCTGAAACATTGTCTGATATAGTGCCAGAAGAGAAGATTCTCAGGTCAGAAGGCACTCAAAACATGATTGGGAAAGACTTGCTTCCTCAAAGTAGAGTCAGTCTTCATGACATGGATGGAGTGAAGCTTTCGGGACCATCATTTGCTGATGTGGTACAACTCAAAATGGGAAGAAACATCTGCAAACATCCATTAATAATCAGAACATGGAATGTACAAAGTATGAATCTAGGATAATTAGATATTGTCAAAAATGAAATGGAATACATAAAGATCAATATCCTAGGCATTAGTGAGCTAAAATGGACTGGTTTTGGGCATTTTTAATCAGGCAATAATATGATCTACTATGCAGGGAATGACAAATTGAAGAGGAATGGTGTGGCATTCATCGTCACAAAGAATGTGTCAAGATCTATCCTGAAGTACAATGCTGTTAGTGAAAGGATAATATCTGTATGCCTCCAAGGAAGACCAATTGATACCACCAATTATTTAAATTTATGCACCAACTGCTGAAGTCAAAGCCAAAGAAATTGAAGTTTTTTACCAACTTCTGAAGTCTGAAAGTGACCAAACATCCAATCAAGATGTAGTGATTATTACTAGTGATTGGAATTCAAAAGTTGGAAACAAAGAATAATCAGTAGTTGGAAAATACGGGCTTGGTGACAAAATTATGCCAGAGATTGCATTATAGAATCTTCCAAGACCAATGAGTTATAAATCAAAAATACCTTTTGTCAGCAGCTGTACATGTAGACTTTGCCAGATGGAATACACAGGAATCAGATCAACTACAAGAGGCAATGGAGAAACTCAGTATCTTCATCCAAAACAAGGTCAGGAGTTGACTTTGACACAGACCACTGATTGCTCATATACAGGTACAAGTTGAAGCTGAAGAAAATTAAAACAAGCCATGAGAAACAATGCATGACCTGGATTATATCCCACCTTTATTCAGAGACCATATGAAGAACAGATTTGCTGTATTGAACACCAATGACCAAAAACCAGACGAGTTATGAGATGACAAGAACATCACACATAAAGAAGGCAAAATGTCATTAAAAAGACAGAAAATGGGGATTCTGGTAAGATGGCAGAGAGGCAGACAAGTTCCACAGACCTTCTGCAATAGAGCAATGAGCAAACAATTGAAACCAATATAGAAGATAATCCTGGAACACTGAGATTTGAAGGGAAGGATAAAAAAATGGATTAGATACAACTAGTAGAAGATCCTGAATGAAAACAGTTGATAAGGAGACAAATGGAGCTGTGGATTGCTGGCTGTCCTGAGAGTGCAGCCATTTTGAATATTTGTAAGCATGTCCCAGTAGGAACCTAATCAGATCTCCTCACCAAGGACTGCATAGACAAGGACTGCACTGGTGTCTGACAACCAGAAAGGAAAAGAGCAAAAGGAAACAAATAGACTTGTGGAATGATGGAAGCTGTCCTAAGGGCACATTGTTTTGAATATTTGCAAGGAAGAGGCCATTTTGAATAATGCAAGTGGCATTCTTGCATAGACAGAGACCTAAAAATAGGCTTTGCTTGCCAAGGACAGCATGGACAAATGCATGGGAACTTGATGACTAGAAAGGTGTGATATTTCCCTGTTACTCTTATACACCATACCCTCTTGGTGAGCAGAGATATGGCCATTCCCACCTCTACTCACTTTCTTGACCAGCAAGAATTCCATCGCAGTCTGTGCCCTGACAGAGCCTGGGTGTTGTGGCCTGCCTCCCACAATTTTTTTGTTTTGTTTTATTTTTAATTATTATTTTTATCTTCCTCCTTTCTTTCTCTTTATTTTTTTTTCTTTTTCCTGTCCCTGCCCCTTATTTATTATTTTTTTCTCTTCCCTTTTCCTGGTTCCCTTTTTTTTTTCTTTCATTTGGTTCTTCCCATTCTTTGTTTTTCCTTTTGCAGTTTTCCCATTTTTTCTTTACTATTCTTTTACTCCTGTTCTTTTCTCTCCTTCCTCCTTCCCCAGACATCATGACCCTTTTTTTTTCTCTCTTTTTCCTCATTGTCTTTCTTTTATCCTTTTAAAATATATTTTTAAAATTTTCTTCTTATTTTCTTATGTGTGTGTGCATGTGTGTGTGTGTGTGTTTGCAAGAGAGAGAGATTGGTCCTGTTTGCTTAGGAAGTTTGAGTTCTTTTCCTGCTGTTGTTGTTTTTGGTGATTTTTCCTATTTTATTTTTTTTTCTCTGACTGGAAGACAGAAACGATTCCAACACAACCCAACCATAACTACAACTCCTCACTGAATGAGGGCCACCAGTTGCTTTTGCACCAGCTGAACAGTGATAGACAGCAGTCAATACTAGCTCAACTCATCCTCAATGGCTCTTTATGAACAACTAACAGAGATCTGTACACACACTCTAATCCTCTATCACCCCATCAAAAGACAGGTAGTGAGTGCTTATGTGCTAACAACTAGTGAATAGAGAAGCACAGTACCTTCTTCACACAGAAGCATCAAAAGAAAATAAAGGGGAAAAAAAAATCTTGGGTGAATCACACTAACATACAACCACAAATTAAACATAAATGCAATAATAGCACAATGTCTCAGAGACAACTGACTATCCAAGGCCAAAAAAGAAGCAAGATAAAGTAGTATAAAAAAGAGACAAGGACACAAACCCAGAAAACATTCCCGAGGAAAAAACAGCATTGGAGCTCCCTGAAACAGAATTAAAAAAAAAATTACATGTAGGTACCTTCAACAGAAAACATGAACAAGATCAAGGAAAACTGACAAAATTAAGGAAAACATAGAAAAAAGTTTTAAAAGTTTAGGAAAAATACAAGAACAAATTGACAAAATAAACAAAAATTGGAAATAATACATAGACAAAAAGAAATCCAGACTTTAATACTAAGATCTCAGAAACAAATTACATTGAATGGGCAAAAGAATAGAATGGAATCAATGGAAGACAGAATTAATGAGATTGATGACAAATATCTCAATATTACTTTGTCAAGGGATCAATCAGAAAAACGATAAAAACAAAATGAAGAAATTCTAAGATTTATGTGGAATACCATCAAGAGGAGTAACCTATGTGTAAT
Source organism: Orycteropus afer afer (assembly GCF_000298275.1). Lineage (NCBI taxonomy): Eukaryota > Metazoa > Chordata > Mammalia > Tubulidentata > Orycteropodidae > Orycteropus > Orycteropus afer. Next base: position 1,816,649 of record NW_006921922.1, read on the forward strand.
CAGAATTCCAGAACAGCAAGAGAAAAATAAAACCACAGAAAAGTGTCAAAGACTTGTTGGAAGAGAATTTCCCAC
>NW_006921922.1:1818088-1819062 GCF_000298275.1 Orycteropus afer afer
ATCAATTGAACAAGAAGATATGACCATAATAAATATATAAGCACCCAATGAAAGGGCCCCAAAGTATATAAATCAGACTTAAACATAATTGAAAAGACAAATAGATGACTCCACAGTCAGAGTAGGAGACTTAATATATCACTTTCAAAAAAAGACAGAACAACTGGAAAGAAACTCAACAAAGATGCAGAACAAAATAATATGCTCAAGCAACTTTACCTTATAGACATCAACAGAGCACTTCACCCAACAATAGCACAATATGCATTCTTTTCCAGAGCACATGGAACATTCTCCAGGATAGACCATATGTTAGTCCACAAAGCAAGTCTCAAAAATTTTAAAACACTGCAATACTGCAAAGCATCTTCTCAGATCACAATGAGATAAAATTAGAAATCAACATTAGGAAGATCAATGGAAAAAAAAAAAAAAAGGAAACTGAATAACACTTTCCTCAAAAATGACTGTGTAATAGAGGAAATAAAAAATGAATTGAAAAAGTTCCTTGAATCAAATGAGCGTGGGAACACAACCTAACAAAATCTTTGGAACACAGCAAAGACAGTGATTAGAGGACAATTTATAGTAATAGATGCACACATCAAAAAAGAAGAAAGAGCCAAAATCAGCAGCTTAACCCAATATCTCCAAAAATTAGGGAAAAGAAGCCAAAAAAGTCTACAATCACCAGAAGAAAAGATATAATAAAGCCTCAAGCTGAAATAAATGAAACAGAAAATAGAAAGACAATAGAAAAATCAACAAGTCTAGAAGTTGGTTCTTTGAAAAGATTAATAGAATTGACAAACCAGCCCAATTTAACAAAAGAAGGAGAAGATGCAAATGACATGAACATGGAATGAAAGGGGTGATATCACAACAGAACGAACAGAAATAAAAAGAATATTATCAGATATTTTGAAGAACTAACTGTACTCCAAAAATTTGAAAACCAAAAGAAATGGGCAAAT
>NW_006921922.1:1819599-1836611 GCF_000298275.1 Orycteropus afer afer
ATGATGGGCTCAAGTATAGCAGGGATTGTGGGGCTGGCGTGGGATCAGGCAGTGTTTTGTTCTGCTGTGCATGGGGTTGCTATGAGTCAGAAACGACTCGATGGCACCTAACAACAACTAACAACAACACATACTGGAGAATTGTACCTATCATTCAGAGAAAAGCTGACACCAATCCTACTCAAAATATTCCAAAACATAGAAAAGAATGGAATCCTACCAAATTCATTTTATGAAGCATGGTTAATCTTGACATCAAAACCAAGCAAAGACACCACTAAACCAAAAACCAAACTGCCATCCAGTTGGATCTGACTAATAGCGACCCCTCCTTGGGTTTCCAAGGAAATATCACTATGGAAGTAGGTTGTCCAATCTTCCTTCCGAGGAGTGGTTGGTGTGTTTGAACCTCTAGCCTTCTGGTTAGCAGTAAAATGCCTTAAGCACTATGCCACCAGAGCTCCCAAGACACCACTAGAAAGGAAGACTACAGACCAATATCCCTCATGAATATAGGTGCAAAAATCTCCAGCAAAATCCTTGCCAATAGACTCCAACAATATATCAAAAAATAACACATCATGAGCAAGTGAGATTCATACCAAGTATGCAAAGATGGTTCAACATTAGAAAAATAATCACTGTAATCCATCACATTAATAAAATAAAGGAAAAGAACCACATGAACATATCAACCGATGCAGAAAATACATTTGATAAAATCCAACACCCATTCCTGATAAAAACTCACTGAAAAATAGAAACAGAAGTGAAATTCCTCAACATAATAAAGGCCATACATACAAAACCAACAGTCAACATTATTATCAGTGTAAAGAGACTGAAACCATTCTTCTTGCAAACAGGAAACAAACAAGAATGTCCTCTATTTTGAATTCTATTCAGCATTGTACTTGAAGTCCTCGCCAAGGCAATAAGGCAAGAAAGGGAAGTCAAAAGCATCCAACTTGGTAAGGAAGAAGGACAACTACCCCTTTTTGCAGATGATATGATCTTATACATAGAAAACTCAAGAGACTCAACAAGAAAACTACTGGAACTTAATGAAATTTTTAGCAACATCACAGGATAGAAGATCAACATTCAAAAATCTGTTGGATTCCTTTACACCAGAAAAAAAGTCTCTGAAAAGAAAATAAGGAAATCAATACCAATTACAATAGCCACCAAAAAGATAAGATACTTGGGAATAACTCTTAACAGAGACACAAAAGACCTATACAAAGAAAACTACAAAACACTACTTCAAGAAATTATAAGAAATCTACATAAATGAAACAACATACGTTGCTCATGGATAGGAAGATTGAACAGTGTGAAAATGTCAATACTACCCAAAGCAATCTATACATTCCATGCAATCCCAATCCAGATGGCATCAACATTCTTGAAAGACATGGAAAAACGAATCACTAACTATATGTAAAGGAAAGACACCTCAGATAAACAAAGCACTACTGAAGAAGAACAATGTAGGTCTCACACTCCCAGATATCAAAACCTACTATACACTCACAGTTGTCAAAATAATCTGGTACTGACACAATAACAGACCCATAGACCAGTGAAACAGAAATGAGAACCCAGAAATAGGTCCACTGACCTATGGTCACCAGATCTTAGACAAAGGCCTGAAATCCATTCAATGGGGAAAAGATAGTCTCACAAGTGATACTGGCAAAACTGGATATCCATTTGTATAAAAATGAAGCAAGATGCATACCCCAGATGTTGATAGTGGATCCAAGTAATATGAAATCTTTGACTACTTCAATCTTTTCTCCATTTATTGTGATGCTGCTTATTGGTATAGTTGTGATGATTTTCATTTTCTTTATGTTGAGGTGTAATACATACTGTAGAGTGTAGTCTTCATCAGTAAGTTTTTCAAGTCATCTTCACTTTCAGTAAGCAATGTTATGTCACCTGTGTATCTCAGGTTGTTAATGAGTCTTCCTCAAATCCTGATGCCAGACTCTTCTTCATGTAGTCTAGTTCTCAGATTATTTGCTCAGCATACAGATTGAATAGGTATGGTGAAAGGATACAGTCCTGACATACTCCCTTCCTGGTTTTGAACCATGCAGTATTCCCTTGGTCTGTTTGAATGATAGCATCAGTCTAGTACAGGTTCCTCATGAGCCCAATTAAGTATTCTGGAATGCCCAATATCCTCAATCTTATCCATAACTTGTTATAATCCACACAATTGAATGTTTTTGCAGCGACAATAAAACACAGGTAAACATCTTTCTGATATCCTTTGCTTTCAGCCAAGATCCATCTGATATCAGCGATGATATCCCTCATTTCACATCCTCTTCTGAATCCAGCTTGTATTTCTGGAAGTTCTCTGTCAGTATACTGCTGCAACCATTTTTGAATTATCTTCAGCAAGATTTTACCCGCTTGTGATATTAATGATAATGATCAATAATTTCCACATTCTGTTGGATCACCTTTTTTTGGAATGAACACAAATGTGGATCTCTTCCAGTCAGTTGGCCAGGTAGCTGTCTTCCAAATTTTTGGAATAAATGAGTACTTCCAGTGTGGCATCGTTTGTTGAAACATCTCCAAGGGTATTTTGAAAATTCCTGGAGCCTTGTTTTTCTTTTTCCTTTTTTTTTTTTTTGGTCAATTCTTTCCATGCAGCTTTGCCTTTCTGGTATATAATTATATAGAATATTACCATTATCATTAATAAGGTTAGTTTTCACATTTGTATCATAATAATAATAATGTGGCACAAATATTTTTTGCTCAGCTACTACCCTAAATGTTGGCAGTTTCAAATGTCCAGATCAGCGCCACAAAGGTTATAGCCAAGAAATCCACATGGAGCAGTTTTCCTCTGTAGAACATGAAGTTGCCATGAGTCAGTTTTGACTCAGTAGCTATGGGTTGGATTGGGTTATTATCATTAAATGGATAAACGCAGATAGTTCGTTTTCTTTTTGAATGCTGATTTAAATGTGAAAATAAGAGAGAAAAGGCAAAGCTAATTTTGACTTCCTTCTCAATCTGGCAGAACCCTACCTACACAGAAGATATCATCACCATTTATGCATGCAGCAAGGATAGTCGTGTAAAATGTTTCATTCACATCTGCTGTGTGTAATCACCTTACTTCTGTTCATTCTTTCACAAGTAACAATGCCAAATGCTGTTGAGTCAATTCTGACTCATGGCAACCACATGTGTTTCAGAATTTCTATTCTGAAAAACATTCTGCTCCCCAGGATTTTTCAAGCCTATGACCTTTCACTAGACCATTCTTCCGAGGCAACTTTGGGTAAATTCAAACCACCAGCTTTTTAGTTAGCAGTGAAGCACTTAAGTGTTTACATCACACAACCTAAGATTCCAACCCACAGTCATCGAGTCAATTCTGCCTCATGGCAACTCTATAGGGCAGGGTATAACTGCCCCAAAATGTTTTCAAAGCTGTAAACCTTTATAGAAGCATAAAGTTTCATCTTTATCCTGCAAAGTGGGGGGAGCTGGTGTGATTGGACCATCGACCTTTTGGTTGACAACCAAATGCTTTAAACACAATGCCAACAAAGCTCCTTGTTGCACCACCAAGGGACTTATAATTCTTATAACCTTGACAAAATAAATCAAGAATATATAACTGATGAATGGCTGGCCCTTTCTCATCAGTACTTATTCCACCATATACATATATTTTCAACACTAGCATTCTTTTAAAAATATTTGATCTACTTCCTTATTTTGTGAAACATTTTTAAAAGCTATGGCAGCCTAACCTAACTAAATATCTTTGTAATCTTTAAAATCCAGATTTCACTTTTGGAAGTAATTTCTAAGATTTTATTGGCAAATATGTATTTATTTAAAACGTGCAGTTATCCTTCTGTGATCTCCCCAAGACCATGAAAAATAGAATGCTTATTTACAGTAAAATAATCTCAATAAAGTGTTATATATTTAGTTAAGTCACAAAATTCTTGGAGGAATCGCCAGCCTCAAAGAGAGTAACCCATCTCCATTGTAAAACTAATTATCTCTTTCTCTGAGACATTGCTTTAATACAGTAGCTCTGCTGGAAATTGATCAAGGGACTCAAATTATCTGTATTAATAAATAGAGCAGGCTGTGTGATATTCCTCTGATTTCAGAAATTGTTTGAAAACACCAATGTCCCTTCAGCAGCCCACTTTTCTCCTATAACGACATTGGTAATAATTAAGCTGTTAAGAAAAGATTCATAATGAAGCAACAAAACACAAAACAATTAAGGTAAATATTTTGTGCTCACTTTATTTCCCTTCATTAGTATCAAAGGTCAGAAAAAAAAAAATTGGAGGGAAAAAAAAAAAGGATCAAATATAAATGCTGACTTCCCTTGTTTTTAAGATGGGAAAATATTAACATTTTTCTGAAATGTAAATCCAAACACAATTTAAGATAAACAATAATCTTTAGAATTAATGTGTAATTCATTTGCAGTTCTCATAATCTCAAAATTGAAAAATAGATCTAACGGTAGTGAGAATGGTAGACTTGGATCCTTATTTTTTAAATAATCAAGTAATTTCCCTTCAGTATTATTTAGAATTGAGCTATAGCACCTATTACATGGCTGATAGGATTTGCATTCACACACTAAACCTTTATGATCTTAAGCAGATAAAGGCCATGCAATCTGGGTTTATCCAGTTAATCATAGGACTAAAAAGCTCTAGTGAAGATTGAGCTTCTTGGGTAGGTCAGCCAACCAGTATTCCATTACTGATTTTGAAGTGCATTCCTTGATATTGTTAGTTCATTATCTATCATAAGAATTGAAATCTGCATTTCATTTAATTTGAAGAAATTAATTAAAAACCCATATCAATTAGTATTTTTAAATATTAAATAGGAATGGTTTAAAATGGCCTATTCTGCATAGCAAGCAGTTTTATTTCCAAGTTAAAATATTTTCCTACACATAAAACTAAAATGGTAAGTAAATTTAAAAAAAAAAAAAATCAATAACATATACAGATTCTTATATTTTTTTTCGTTTTTCAGCTATCTATAATATTTCTATTACTATATTCAACATTAAAAAAAACCTTCTAATGTGGAAAATAAACATATTTTCCAAAGATTAACACAGCTTTCTGAATTTTATTAATGGAAGCTTCATTGGAATTTTCAATCATTTAAATCTTTTAAATTGATGTGTACCTGTCTTTATCTAGTGCTTTGCAGATGCTATAGCAACCCCTCCTTGGGTTTCTGAAGCGGTATCATTATGGAGGTAGATCGCCCAACTGTCTTTCTGAGGAGGGCCTGGTGGGTTTGAACTGCCAGCCTTCTGGTTAGCAGTCAAATGCTTTAGGCACTAAGCCACCAGAGCTCCTGCTATAAATGCATGGCATAGACAAAATAGCTAAAGACTTATTTAAAATAAGAAATCATAGACTTTTTTCCAAAATCTTTTTAAACAATTTACATAGAAAAATATATTGTCATGCTTCCCTAGCTATGATCTACGTACAGCAAAGCATTTTTTTTGCCAGTTAGTCCTGTTTGAGTAATTGCATCCCTCTGAAATAAAATACTCTGGTTCCATTGTTAAGTTTCATTTTTAATTTATTAAAATGACCTTTTCTACAAATAGTCCTCTTTAAAGAGATTTTTATCAAAGCAGTAAATATTAGTTTATTTTCCCACTAGTACAGTTAATAGGGTAGTATTTTTCTTGTCCTTTAAGAACAGTCCTGAGTCCTATTTACTGGCTCTACACTGATGACTAATGCCTTCTAGTTCTCTGGCTTTTGTTTCAACTCCTGTCATTATGTTTCTTAGAAAGGCTTTTCACAATTTTTCTGTAAAAGTAGGAAAAACAAACAATTTTGAAGAAAGCTATCTTACTATCCTTATATAATTGTTTCAAGTAATTAGAGAAGGTATTTGACTATCTTATAATATATAGTCCTTTGCTTGGAATTTTTTGTAATTGTTTTAACATATGAAAGACTGGATTTTCCTCTTTCACCTTGTCTTCTATATGGCCAATGAATACACTGTCTGTCCTAAAATAAATTCCAAGATCATAGCTTTAAACCATACAGGATTTCAAGCACTTTATTATCACAAAATAAAATAGATGGAATGAGTATTTAAGTTTTTGTTCAACTACACAGTAAAATATTACTAAACAATTAAAAATAAGATTTATAAAATTAGTAATATACAGAAAATATAAAGACATTATACATAAAGAGATAAACTAAAGGGTGTATATAGTAAAATTTTTACTATGGAAAATACCAGAAAAGAATATGAAGCAAGTGAGGAAATATATCAATATACAAAATAAAAGTTATATCAAGCTAGTGGGATTGTAGGTGACTATTCTATGCTTTTTTGTACTTTCCAATTATTTATAATAAGTCTGTATCATTAAGGGAAAATTTTCTAAGCTTTGAGAAATCAAATAATATTTTCTCAATAAATTCTTCACTGCCTTCACTTGATTCTGTCTTCTCATTACACTTTTCATGCCCTTCTACAGCCTAGAATATTTACCAGTTATAATCATTTGTTCATATACTTGTTCTCCCTTGAAGTCTGTGAACATTTTGTGAACACTTTGCCTGGGAATATGCTCAGCACAAAGCAGAGTTCTTACTATTCAATAAATGTTTATTCATAATAGGTAAGACATAATGGCGATCATCTTTACTTTTACAATTAACAATTAGTATCTGAATAGTATCTGTTCTCAATAGCACTATTTATACTCCTACCTAACAGTCCCTATCTTGTTAGTCTCTGCTATTATATGAAATTACATCAGAAAATTGTAGCAAGAGAAATGACATAATGACCTATATCTTCTCTTTCCCTTCTCCCATGACTTCCCATCATAATTCAAGGGACTATGGATATAATGAGATGTCATGTCTGTGAGGTCCCTTGATGGCTCAAACTGTTTGCCCTTAAAAAATCCTTATTGGTAGTTCAAATCCATGAAGCAGTACCATGGAATAAAAGGCCTGAAGACCTGCTTCCTTTAAGATTACAGCCAAGAAAACTCTCTAGAGCAGTTCTACTCTGTCATGCATGGGGTCACCATGAGTCAGAATTGATTTCAGTGCAACTATCAACAACAACATTATGCCTGTGATTATATTGGATTCAATAGCAAAAGGATTTTGCAGATTTAATTTAGGCTACTAATCAATTGATTTTTAATTCATCAAAAAGAAGGTTAATCACAAGCCCTTTAAAAGTAGAGAGTTTCTTCAACTAGTAGAAGAGGAAGTCAGAGTGGTTCAAAGCGGGAGAGAAACATGATATGCTTTGGCTAGTGTGAAGGTGGAAGGGATCACGTAAGAAAGAATAGGGTGGCTTCAAGAAGCAGAGTAGTCTCTACTGATATAATGACAGCTAGTAGAAGCTCTGGTGATGTAGTGCTAAGGTATTTGACTGCTAACCAGAAGTCTGGCAGTTCAAACCCACCAGCCACTCCTTGGCAGGAAAATTGGGAAATCTACTTCCATAGAGATACCTCCTGAGACCCCAAGGAGGGGTCATTATGAGTCCATTTGATTTGATGGCAGCGAGTTTGTTTAAGAGTTTTAGTGAGGAAATGGGATCTCAGGTCTAACACCCACAGAGTACTGGATTCTGTGAACAATCCAAATGAAACTGGAAATGAAATGTTTCCCAGAGCCTCCAGTTAAGAGCTCAGATCAGCTGAGATCTTGATTTCAGCCTCGTGAGACATTAGGTAAACAATTCATTTAAGTCTACTAAACTTCTGCTAGAGAACCATGAGCTAATATGTCCTTTTTTTTTTTTTTTTTTTTTTAAATCTGTAATCCCATATTTGGCAGGGAAGAATTGTGCTCCACAGGGATTTCTTTGGCTGACTTTTAGAAGTAGAACAGCAGCCCTTTCCTCAGAGTTGCCTCTGATGGACTCAAACCTCCACTCTCTCGGTTAGCAGTAGAGCACAATAGCAATTTGCACAACCCAAGGATGCTGTGGTATAGTAAATTACCTGGTATGGTTTTTCTTGCCATAAGTCTTTGTAAACTCAGTGGTGAAATTTGCCGTGAGCAACTGAGGAGCTCCTGATTGTAAAAATCATCCACCTGGGTATTTCTATTGTGAGTAGCACAAAGTAATGTTCTGGGAAGTTTGCTCTCTCTCAGGTGCTTAGAATTCTGATGTTATGATTGGTTAGTTTGGCCACTCCACCAGGCTCAAAAGGATGCCTCCTAGAGGCAGAAGTCTCTGTGACCTCTGGCTAAGGAAGACTTGTTGCTGAGAGAAACATGCTCCTGAGAGACATGCACTGCTGAGAAGGAGACACCAAGAGACACACATTGCTGGGAGAGAGACTGAGAAAGACTGTTAGGTGAGAGATGGCAGGCTGGGAGAGAGACTGAATGCTGTTCCTGAACTTGAATTGTAGCCTGGTGCTTCCCTAATAAACCCCAAAATCTGTGAGTTCTGTGTGGCCACTGCAGTGAATTATCGAACCCGGCAGATAGGCTTTGGGTGCTGCGGGAGGAACAGTTGTGTAAGGGCTTGAGGGAGGCAGCATGTCTGGCCTCGTAGGAATAGGCCTTGGGCTATTGATGGTGATTCTGTCTTCCTTTTGTGCAGTTAGAGAAGATCAGAACATGCCATCTCCTTGCCCCTTTAGCAGATGCCTATTTTAAAATAAGGCAACATTGTTAAAACTTTAATTTTATACTAAAAGCAATAGTTTTGCTCTTGTTAGAAGGCCCAAATGACTACAGCAACATCATATAAACACGGAGAATTCATAAATTTTCTGACAGTGTACTCAGAGGTACACAGAAATATAACTCTTTTATTTTCCAAATTGGGTTTGATCTTCCTCTAGAGCCCATCCCATGAGGAAGAAAACTTATTCTTGCCATATAACAGTAACTCAGTCTTTTCTGGTTTTTATTACATTTAGTCACTTCAAACTCCGAAGCTTTCAGAGTATTGTTTAAAGAACCATTTTTAGACTGTTCAGGCTTTTTAGATAGATGCTTCATCTTTGTAATTCTTGTCTCTTCAATCTTTTAATCCTCAAAGTGAGGTATGGGCATGTTAGGGAGCTACCACTGCTCTCATGACAGTCGAGTGAGGGAGTGCTGCAGTCTCCCTGTCCTGGCTCCCCCAGTCTCTGTGGGGAGTTCCCTGACTATCCAAACTTTACTCCCCCTGCTGGAATCCTCTAAAGCTCATGACTGCTATAATTCATAGCCAAGGCTCTGCAAAATTCATCAAGGCTTAGAAATGATCTTTGACTCACAGGCCTCTCACCTCAGTCCTTGCTGATAGTGTGAACTTCTCTGAATCTCTGCCACATTCTCTATCCAGTTCCTGGATGGCAACAAATCCCTAATCTCTTTCCATTGTAGTGGTGTCCTATCACCTCAAAAATCCCCACTTGAGTCATGGAGGGTAGAGACATGCAGGAATACTAAATTCAATCCACATGTGACAAGTATTCAAGCAACTCAGGAAAGTTATCCTACACCTCTTCATCAGTCTAAACATGCTGAGGATCAAACTTTAGTTTTACATGGCCATCTAAGAGGCAATACTTTTCCAGATTTCCAGAGACTCAGGTATTAATCTGAACAAGGGTTCACATCCCTTGCCAATCCCTTCAATTTGCACAACATGTCTCCTCCTGCCCAAACCAAAGTCTGAGAATGGGAGGCTGCAGCTCAGATTATTCACCCCTCCTTTGTCTGCCTTTCTCTCCTTTTATCTCTCAAAATTCTTTGAGCCCAGAAGGGGCAGGGTCTGAGCTATCTATAGTTTTTACAATATATCTTACCATCATGAGTACAAATCCATAAGAGTTATCTATCAAGGCGTAAGGCATGTCCTCTTTATACTTAGGGAAGATTTTCTGTAGTCTGTGCCATTGAGATCTGGACAATGGTATGTTAAGACAATTTAGAAAATTCCCCAAAATTGTCCTTTCAAACCCAGTTTTTTTGTGGAAATTCTATTTTGGTTTTCATAAATTAAATAATAATTTTAATTTGATCCTAGCATACCTTTTATAAGATTTCTAACCTCAATCATCCACTCCTTCTTAACTAATGGAAGCTTCAGTTTAGCTAGAAACAATGTCATGAAAATGGAAAGTCAAAAGAGAAAACAGTAATAACAGAATCAAAATATCACCTCAGATATATTTAAACCCCATAAGATTAAGAAAAGAAGCATCAACATAGGCACATTTTCAGACTCTCTCCTCTTTGATAAACAGTAATCAGCTTAAAAAATTGTAGAAAATTTTACAGAAATCTTGCACTATGACTGAAGGAAAAACAAATGGTAATTTGCATAATGACTATATTGAATACTGTCATAAGATAACTAATTTTTCCATGGCATTGACCGAAAAGCCATTGGTAACTTTCTCAATACTAAAAATTAAAGGGCATTTATAAAATGATGACTTATGATTGGTTCAGACTATTCCACCATAATATATAAATGGCTATCTTGGAAATCGGCTTCTTTCTCTAATTTAAAGCAATGTGACCACGTCTACATATTTGACAGCTTTTAAAATATCCAGGGTCACTATTGTGGACATAAACATATATAGCTTCACATGGAGCACTTCCCTGTCAATATATTATCAGATTGTAACTATATCATAGGTTGGGATAAAATAAAAATGCTTATAAGTTATAACATATTGTTTTATATATGTCATTTTTCTCCATCTTTCTTATAAAGAATTTACTGAAAATAAAAGGAAGAACCATTCCTCTCTATTTCTAAGCCTCTTACTGTAGAAATAAAATAAAAGCACAGCATTGTTCTAATTTACCTTTGATCTTTTCCTATGATTTATTAAAGATTAGGAGCTCTGGTGGTGCAGTGCCTAAGGCATTTGACTGCTAACCAGAAGGCTGGCATTTCAAACCCACCAGCCACTCCTCGGAAGGATGGTTGGGCATTCTACTTCCGTAAAGTTTACTACCTCAAAAACCCAAGGAGGGGTCGCTCTGAGTTGGAATCATCTCGAAGGCAGTGAGTTTCATTTTATGACTTATTATGTAGGACACTGGACACTCCCTAGAGAACTAGAATTCTTCACCACAGTATGTTTAAAATTTCCATTTATTCATTTAAGTCTATATTTCTGACGTTGTCATATCTGATATTAGCAGAAAGTTCTCACTATCTTAGAAAGTTTGCTAAATGGAAATTCCATTGTGTGGCCTTTCAGCTGCAGAGAATTCCACTGCTAACCAGAAGGCTGGAGGTTCAAACCCACCAGCCACTCCTCAGAAGGAAGATTGGGCAATCTACTTCGGTAGTGATACTGCCTCAGAAACCCAAGGAGGGGTCGCTATGAGTCGGGTCCGACTCGACAGCACATAACAACAACATGGAGAAATAGCAATAACAACTTTACATCTTTCTGTTCAGTGAGCATCTTTTATCAACAAAGCTTTGCCAGTAATCACAACATATTTTAGGATGCCGGTTTATAAGGACTTCAGTATGATCATGACTTAAGTGAGAAAAAGAGCAAAGGGTATTGAAAAAATAATAATAATTTTGTAATAAAGACATCTCAGTGACTTCTAGCTGTGTACAGAAATGAAAAAAATGTGCCAATTAATCAATCTGATACCATTTCTAATAGTCTCTTTATAAAGTTACAGGCAACTGTTTACCCTGCTGGTTAGCTCTTAAAGCAGTGACTCTGATCTCATGACTGTCAGTACTTGTCCTCCAGGTTTACTCAGATACCATTATTGTGTAGCTCTTCAAAGCAAAGAAAAGAAGAAAGAAGAAGGAAATAAAGCATCCAGTGAGAGATTACAACATTCTCCTCAGGGAGTCCCTCCTGAGATCTGCTGACTGTAAGAAATGTTTTGAGAAGGAGCTCAGTGTGTCACAAGCCATTCTGATTGTGACTGGAACCTTCTGTACAAGGTGAGCCAAAGGACAGTCTGATGCCAACAGATTGCAGAAAATAAAAATCTGCGTTATGTATCACTGTCAAACATTTAATTATCATATATATACACACATATATATATATATATATTTTTTTTTCAAAAGGCAAATTCATTATTTTGTAAGGGTTTCCCCATTTGCCTCCTTGAAAACAGGGAAAAATATTTATCTGAAAAATAATCAAGTAATTATAATTTTGATATTTCAACCCTTATAAACTAACAAATACCAGCACCATGCATGTTGGGCTAGACTTTGGGATAACCTTGTTGTTAGCATCTGTCATGGACTCTTGGCAACCCATGTACGATGGAAGAAAACACAGCTTGGTCCTCTGCCATCCCCATGATCTGTTGTAGATCAGACCATTGTTATATATAGGATTTTTAGCACCACTGAAACTTGCTTAGCTCATAGCAAGATGCAAGTCTCTACTGACAGACTGGTTAGGGCTTTGCATGAGGCAGAACTGAAGGCCTGGTTAGGGCTTCTCATGGGGTGCAGAACTGAAGCTGGGCCTCAAGCATGAAAGGGGAGAAATCTACCACTGAACCACTACTGCCCCCAGATAATCTTAGCCACAGAGAAATTCATAGAAACATTGAGCATTTTAATAGCTATCTTAAAGCATAATTAAATGGAATAATAATCCGATTACATTCTATCAGGTTATTCAAGGTCTACTTCTTCTAAGCCCACCTATTTTATTACTTAATGTGTGATGGAATAAGAAAGAACACCTGGCCATTCTTTCAATCATCTATTATGAGAAGAGCTGTTAGACAAATGTACATGTTCAAGATAATTATAATTGATTGACAAATTGAAAATAGGGTTTTTATCTCGTAGATTAAAAAATTAAAAAATTTATTCCATGTGTTCACTTCTCTCCTATTCCATCTATAAATGTCTTAATCCAAAATTGCATACTTTCTCCCATTAAGTATTTCTATAACCTCTCATTGGTTCTATATTTCTCCTTTCCTCTCTATTTATTTCCCACACCTAACTCCATTCTGCCACCAGAAATAACTTCCTAAAATACAGTTATGATCATATCACTTACCTATTGAGCATTTTATGGATTTTTGCTTCATACAAGATACAAACAACTAAGCATTCAAATATATTTGCAGTCTCTCTTGACCTTTTTTCAGGCTCATCTACTACTTAACTGTCATTTCAAACTTCACTCAGTCCTCTTTCCTTACACTGCTGTACCTTTGTGCTCTAGCTTCTTTTAGTTATTTCATTTGATCTGGTGAAAGAAAATATCTTTATATTTCTATGCTTTGCATAGTGTTTATGCCTAAAATGCCAGCTACCTTCTCACACTTAACATTGTTATTCTTAGCACAGATGTTATCAACTCTTTCCCAGACAACTCTGTGTGGAATTTATTTTCCCCACTGCTAAACCCATATGAATACTATTCTTTGTTTAAGTGTCCCTAGGGTGGTGCAGGAGCTCTGGAAGCATAGTGCCTAAGGCACTTGACTGCTAACCAGAAGGCTGGAGGTTCAAACCCACCAGCCACTCCTCAGAAGGAAGATAGGGCAATCTACTTCCATATTGATCTGCCTCTGAAACCCAAGGAGGAGTCACTATGAGTCGAGTCTGACTCTATGGCAAATAACAACAACAACAGGGTGGTGCAAGCAATTTGCAGTCACTTACTAAGCAAAGGTTGTCAGTTTGAACCCACCCAGTGGGAAAGACCTTGTGATCTGCTTCAATAAAGATTACAGCCCAAACACAATGGAACGGTTTACAGTGACACACAGGAGGTCACAATGAATCAGAGTCAACTTGACAGCAACAGGTTTGTATTTGGTTAGGGCAGTGCAATGGTTAGTATACTCTGTGCTAATCAAAATCCTGGAGGTTCAAGTCAACCAAGATGTACCCTGAAAGAAAGACCTGGAAATCTACTTCTGAAAAATCAGCCATTGAAAACTCTATGGAGCACCATTTTACTCTTACATACATGTTGTTGTTGTTGTTATATGCCATCGAATCAGACTAGACTCATAGTGACCTCTCCTTGGGTTTCCGAGGCAGTATCACTACGAAGTAGATTGCCCAACCTGCCTTCCGAGGAGTGGTTGGTGCGTTTGAACCACCAGCCTTCTGGTTAGCAGTCAAGTGCCGTAGGCACTATGCTACCAGAGCTCCCAATCTGATATACATAGGGTCATTACAAGTCAGAAATGACTCAAAGGCACTGGCTTTTTTTTGTTTTGTTTTGTGTTGCTTTACGCTCATAGATTCTAGTCTCCTTAAATAGAATAGCTTTCATTATTCAAATTTTGTTTTAATAGAAATCATGCTTTTACTAAAATGTGTATTAAATAAAAGTGTAAATGAATATCTGATATACTTTCATATGAATCTATTCATCACTTAAAGTATTGATACTATTGGTTTCTTAGTTCTAAGGCTGTTTGCTGTTGATACTTGCAATACAAATGCTGAGTCTATAGCTATAAATCCATCATCATAAGTAAATTACAATCATATCAGCCATGGTAAACAGTCACAGGAGCTTTACTAAGATTTATTATTTTATTGTAAGTGAATTAAGTTGAGTTGATACAATATTGTAATCTCAGTTAACAGCACTTTGGAATTATTTGTGGCAACATCATATAGCTTTGCCTATATAAGTATTTTCACCAGACTTGAAGCCTTAAGAACATTCACATCAAACAATAAGCATATATTTTATGGTTTTACATTCAATTTTCCACAAATATAAACTTGGTCCTGTGAGATTAAACTTTCACAATGTTTGAAAAATTGATAGAAAACATTTTAATGTTTTCTAGAAGTATACCACTATCTTCACTTTATTTTTATTTCAAAACATAGAATTAATTCTATAAATATATAACCAAGGCAAGATAGAACAGTAAATGTTTGTTTATATTAATAATGGATATTTTTTGAGAATAAAATGAATATTTTCTTGAATTGACTTCTAAATTATTCAAATTATGTCAAACTTATAAAACTAAGCAATATTTTAAGGATATTGTTGGGTGCTTTCAGGTTGATACCAGGCCATAGCGACTCCATGTGACAGAAAGGAACTGCCCCATATGGTTTTCTAGGTGTAATCTTTACAGAAGTAGAATCAGGTCTTTCTCCCACAGAGCTGTTTGGAAGTTGAAATGACAATCTCTCATTTAGCAACAGAGCATTTAACTGTTCTGCCACCAGTTCTCCCTATTCTAAGGATAAAGATGTACAATTTTTCTCTGTCTCTTTTATCTGAAAATGGATATCATTCACTATAACTTTCAAGAGTCTTGAACATCTGAAAAGCATAGGACTTTAATGAAGTTGCTTTAGTAACAAAGTATTGATATAAAATATGGCAAATATTTAAAATGCTTACAGAATGATAAAGGATTTAAATTCTAGGAAAGACAATCAATACTAAAACAATTAAACATGGATTTTCAAAAGGCACTTGACATTCTCCCTGTTTCAACCAACAACTAAAACCAGTCACAGGAAAAAGGAGCCAAAAAAATTATGGCTCTATTTGCTATTTGATTTCATTAGCATATCTCAATCGATTTTGGAAATCAAATGTCCTTGTATTACCTCTTAAATGGAACACATTTAAGTGATTATTTAATTCTAACCAACCAATGATTTCTTGTAGGCTCATAGCATTTTACTTTTACCCACCTTTGACTGTATTTCATTTTAGTAATTTAAAGGTGAAATATAAAGATGAAAATTTTTATTTAATTATATCTGAATATTGCTTAATTACTAAAAGGAAATAACTCTAAAATCATTACAAAAAGTTTAGGAAAAATTATTAGCAGATTCTTATCATTATATATTATGTATTTTAAAAATGAATAAACATAAGAAAGAGTTTGAGCTAGAAAATCAAGATCACTTTTAAATCTATTTTGAAATTATACTGCAAAGTGCACCTAGTTGGTTTGAAATGATACTACTGTTGTTGTTGTTATGTGTCGTTGAGTTGAACCCAACTCATAGTGACCCCTCCTTGGGTTTCCAAGGCAGTATCACTACTGAAGTAGATCGCCCCATCTTCTTTCCAAGAACTGGCTGGTGGGTTGAACTGCCAGCCTTCTGGTTAGCAGTCAAGTGCCTTAGGCACTATGCTACCAGAACTCTACTACTAGGTGTATATAAACTAAAAAAAAAGAAAGAAAGAAAGTTATCATCACCTTCAACAACATGTATTAAACACAGTATTACATGAAGATTTCCTTTTTTATTACATTTAATTCTTCAAAAGAAGGAACTTACTTTTGTGGTTATGTACTAAAATATTATTATAGCAAATGCAAGTCAGTTAAATAATTAGTAATAATTAGAGCAACAAAAAGGAAGGAAGAGAGCTACATTAAATCAAAACAAGAAATGTCTTCAAACAATAAACTCATTGCCATTCAGGCAGATCCAACTCACAGCGACCCCTCCTTGGGTTTCCAAGGCTGTATCAGTATGGAAGTAGATGGCTCAACCTTCCTTCTGAGGAGTGGCTGGTGGGTTTGAACTGCCAGCCTTCTGGTTAGCAGTCAAATGCTTTAGGCATTATGCTACCAGAGCTCTTTAAGAACAATAGTCAGAAGTAAATAAGTTTCAGGCTAAAACAAAATAGACATCAGATATTTCAAAATGTGATGAGTCATAATCTATGTAGTTGAGGCACTTACTTGAAGCACTTAGTGATGAAGATCAAACACTACAATCTTCATTATGGATTATACTTCAACATAAAGAAAACAAAAATCCTCACCACTGTATCAATAAGCAACACCACAAGAAATGGAGAAAAGATTGAAGTTGTCAGGGATTTCATTTTACTTGGATCCACAATCAATGCCCATGAAAAAAGCAGCAGCAAAGTAATCAGACATCGCAGCAGTCAAGAAATCGGATATGGTATTGTAGTGCCTAAGGCACTTGACTGCTAACCAGAAGGCTGGTGGTCCAAACCCACCAGC
>NW_006921922.1:1837131-1838265 GCF_000298275.1 Orycteropus afer afer
CACGACTGGACAGTGTTTGGTTCTGTAAATTTTGGGAGCTCAGGTGGCATAGTACCTAAGACATCTGACTGCTAAGCAGAACACTGGCAGTTCAAACCCACCAGCCACACCTCGGAAGGAAGACTGGGCAATCTATTTCCATAGAGATACCACCCTGGAAATCTAAGGAGGGGGTCACTCCTTACTTGATCCACACTGATAGGATAAAGTTACCATTGCTTTCAAACAGATCTTGATTTTGACCTCTCTTCTGATTTTTTTTCTGAGAACGTGTTTACAAATTATCAACAAATGGTTACCCATATACGTTCCAAGTCTAAACTGTTCAAATTACTATTAATCATTTATTTATATATATTATTATATCCTACTTTAAATTATAAATTACATGTTATCATATACGTAAGACAAAATTATAGTATTTATTTTTAAAATATATTCTTAATTTAGGAGCTCTGGTGACATGGTGCCTAAGGCATTTTAGTGCTAACCAGAAGGCTGGCAGTTCAAACCCACCAGGCACTCCTCGGAAGGAAAATTGGGCAATCTACTGTAGAGATACTGCCTCAGAAACCCAAGGAGGGGTCACTATGAGTCAAATCAACTCACTGGCAGTGAGTTTTTTTAGAGTTTTCTTCTTCTTTAATGGAAGTAACATAAAAACATTATCCTGAGACACATGATTTAACAGATTTTCTCCAATCATTTAAAGGATTTGGAAGAATTTATCTTATTTCTTTTTGAACATATTTATTATTTCCTTCTCATCACATATGCTTGTATTTTTTTAATAAGCTATAGAATTGATCTTTGTGTCTAAAGTTTTTAAACTTAAATTATTTTCAATTTTTAAATACCAATGATGACAAAAATATCAGACAAAACAGCAAAGCCTCAAATTCAAATTTTCTAAAATTGAAAAACTAATTATATGTTATTTTTTGTCAGAATTTACTTCTGTTGTGTTAATAGCCCAATGTAGAAGATGTTATAACATTCATGTCAAACTGTAGAAAAATAATTTAAAATTGTCATATTCTTATCTTACAAAAGTATGAGAAATATTTATTAAAACAGCAAAAGTGAATCCAGCATTTAAACAGAATTGTATTTATCAAAACTTGCACATGTCAA
>NW_006921922.1:1838880-1839432 GCF_000298275.1 Orycteropus afer afer
TTACATAACACTTAGAGACAGACATTGGTCTGAGTGTTTTACAAATATAACAATGTTGTGATGTAGAAATTATCTTTATTCTTTCCATTTTGTGCAAACTAGGGCACAGAGAAGTTAAATATCTTTGCCAAGAATAGACGACTAGTGAGTAACTAGTTAAAATCTGAATCTAGGCAGTCTGCATCCAGAAATAATGAACTAACAGGCTACACAGCCGTTTAATTTCTCATTACGAAAAATTGCAGACAGCCTGGAAAAAATAAAGCACACAAACAAACTGGAGTCTGCATGTGAATATAAACATCAAGCCACACAGAGTATATTACATATCATAAAACCTACATATCACTTTATCTTTCTCTTTCCAAAGATACATTACTTCATTCTATGTGGCGTTAGAAATATTTTTTACATACTCTTTCACAGACGTTTACCCCAAGACCTACATTCCTTGTTATAAGAACATTCTGAAATTTTCTTATCCCCTAAAATCCTGTATATCCTCTAAATATTCATTGTTGTTGTTGTTGTTGTTATGTGCCTTCGAGTCGG
>NW_006921922.1:1840590-1841851 GCF_000298275.1 Orycteropus afer afer
CTTATTCATTGTCCAGCTCTCACATGCATATGAGGCAATTGAAAATACCATGGCTTGTGTCAGGCTCACCTTAGTCTTCAAGGAGAAATGTTTGCTCTTCAACACTTGAAAGAGGTCCTTTGCAGCCAATTTGCCTGGTGCTATATGTCATCTGATGTCCTTACTGCTGCTTCCATTGGTGTCAATTGTAGAACCAAGTAATGTGCAGGCTGACAATTTCAATCTTTTCTCCATTTATCGTAATGTTGCTTATAGGACCACGTGTGAGGATTTTTGTTTTTATGTTGAGATGTAATCCATACTAAAGACTATATTCTTCAGTCATCATCAGTGAGTACTTCAAGTCATCCTCACTTTCAGCAAGCAAAGTTGTGTCATCAGCGTGTCACAGGTTAATAATTCTTCTTCCAATCCTAATGCCACATTCTTCATATAATCCAGCTTCTCAGATTATTTGCTCAGCATACAGATTGAATAAATATGGTGAAAGGGTACAACCCTGATGCACTCCCTTCTTGATTTTAAACCATGTAGTGTTCCCTTTTTCTGTTTGAACGACAGCCTCCTGGTCTACATACAGATTCCTCATGAGTATAATTAAATGTTCTGAAATTCATATTCTTCTCAATGTTACCCACAATTTGTTAAGATACACACAATCAAGTGCTTTTGCATATCAATAAAATATAAATAAATACCTTTCTGGTATTCCTTGATTTGAGCCAAGATCCGTCTGACATCAGCAATGATATCCCTCATTTCATGTCTCGTTCTGAATCCAGCTTGCTTTTCTGGAAGTTCTCTGTCAATATACTGCTGCAACCATTTTTTAATTATCTTCAGTAAGATGTTACTTGCATGAGACATTAATGATATTGTTTGATAATTTTCACATTCTGTGGGATCACCTCTCTTTGGAATGGGTAAAAATATGGATATTTTCCAGTCAGTTGGCCAGGTAGCTGTCTTTTGGCATAGCTGAGTGAGTGCCTCCAGCAGGGCATCTGTTTGTTGAAACATCTCAATGAGTATTCCATCAATTCCTGGAGCCTTGTTCTTCCTATTTCTTTCAGTGCACCTTCAACTGCTTCCTTCAATACCACTGGTTCTTGAACATATGCCACCTGCTGAAATGGATGAAGATTTACCAGTTCTTTTTGGTACAGTGACTTTGTGTATTCCTTCCATTCTCTTTTAATGCTTCCTACATCATTCAATTTTTGCCCATAGAATCTTTCAATATTGCAACTCAAGGCTTACA
>NW_006921922.1:1846716-1848022 GCF_000298275.1 Orycteropus afer afer
ATTAATGGATGTTTGCAGCTGTTTCCCTCAATTTGAGTCCTGCCATGTCAGTACATTGAGGTCCTGAAAGACTTACTTTATCCATATCATTTTGGTTGGTTCTACTGTGATGAGGCAGCTCTTTCCCAGTCCTATTTTGAGTGCCTTCCAACTCAAGGAGCTCATCTTCGTGCACTGTGTCAGACGATGTTTCCGAGCTGTTCGTAACCTTTCCCAGTAATGTATTATTGGACAGTGTTGTTCTGCTATTCATAAGGTTTTTCCCTGGCTAATTTTTGAGCAGTGGATGGGCTTCTCCTTCTTCGTGGTCTGCCTTAGTCTGTAAGCTGCGTTGAAACCTGTGCACCATGTGCAATTCTGCTGGCGTCTGAAACACCAGTGGCACAGTCTCAAGCCTCATAGCAATGTACAATCCCCATAGGATGACAAAATGACAGATAAGATTTTCTCCCTTAGCTGTTGGAAACCTCTGTGCCCTCCCCTTACCTAATTCCTACCTGAAACCTGCCATGTTGTGGTCCCTGGCTGCTCTCTCTCCTTCCCTTTCCTGGCTCCAAGGGGCTTGGGGCCTAGCCTTTTATCCCTCCCATTTACCTGGATATCCTGCCATTCTGAAGGTCCCTGGCCTCTCCTGCTCCTTCTCTTTCCTGTCTCTAGGGGGCTGGGGCCTTATCCTTGCCTCCCACTCCTTTTTACCTGGATACCGTGCCTCTTTGGAGGTACCGGGCTCTCCTGTTTCCTCCCTTTCCTGGCTGTAGGTGGCTTGGGGCCTAGGCTTGCCTCCCACCCCTTTTTACCTGGAAATACTGCCTCGCTGGAGGTCCCAGCCTCTCCTGCTCCCTCCCTTTCCTGGTTCTATGGGGCTTGGGGACTAGCTTTGCCTTTTAAACTATAGCAATCTCTTTTTTTTTTTCTCTGTAATTTTAATAACCTACAAACTATTTCACTTAAAATTGGGTATACCTCTACTCAGTCACTAATTCAGAGTCTTTTAGACTGGTTCAAACATTTTAGAAACCATTTTATTATAGAATTTATGAAACAATTGCATTTTTAGTATTTTGTGCAAGGAAAAGTAGGGAAATGTCTGAGAAGAAAAACAGAGAATGATGCAAATCACAGAGGTAAGAAATATCAGGAATGTTGGTGAAGCTGTGAATTTTTCCAATTTGAAAGGCATCTAGTAACATAGTTGTTGTTATTGCTGTTTTGTGCCGTTGAGTCAGCCCTGACTCATAGCGACCCCTCCTTGGGTTTCCGAGGCAGTATCACTATGGAAGTAGGATTGCCCAACCTTCCTTCCGAG
>NW_006921922.1:1849127-1850376 GCF_000298275.1 Orycteropus afer afer
ATGATGATGATGATGATGATGATGGGATAAAAATTCCTGAGATGCAATTATTGCTGTTGTTTCCAGATTATCCCCAATAATTAGCCTGTGTATATTTTGATTCTGAAATACCTTTAACGTTATCATCTTACATTTAAATCGTACTTCACATTATCCAAAGAGATTTCCTGGCCTTCATAATATTGTGATCTTCAACGAACCCTATGAATGAGAAGAATCTTTATCCTGTCTTTCGAAATGAGAAAATACATTTCCTGAGACATATTGTTTGACTTTTCAGAGTAAATGGCACTGCTCAAGCTAGAACTCAGTACACTGAATCCTGAGGCCAATGCTCTTTTCACTAAAATCTGTAGAGTTCTGGACCAGTTGCCTTCAGAATTTTTGACTAAGACTTGACTTTTAGACCCTGATAACTCATATATGTTTAAGTCAGGTAGCCTATCACTTCTACATTCCCTAAGGCTATGAAGTGTTTCGAAAACAATCACTGGCCACTTCACACTACTTTTTATTCAATATTCTCCCTTAAAAAACCATTAGCTGAGTTAGTGTGACAATCTTCATTTTACAAGCAGAAATGAACAGCATTAGTTACTTGTGAAAGTTCACCAATCAGTTCAGTGACTGGCACTAGAAGTTAAAAATTGCAATTCGTTATCCAGCTGCTTTTACTTAGTACCTTGCTCTTTACAAAACTGATTATTTCTATTTATGGATTTATGGTGAATATATAAACATATGTGTGTGCATATATACACATACACATTTGTCAAATATTTGTGTATCCAAGAACTATATAATATTGGATTTTCAAGCAACTGGTAAGATCAAAATTTCCCTTTTCTCTGCTAACCACACAAGAAAGGAAGAACTTATGCTTCTCTTTCATTTTGTTCCTCAAAGAAATACATCCTGTTGTGAACTAGACTTTGATCTCTATGATGCTAAATAAGCTGATAGATAAGCTAGTAATATATTTTAAAGTAAATGGATAATCATTTTTTTTTTAATATTGGCTAAGCTATAATAGAATTGAGGCGTTGAACACCAATGACTGAAAACCAGATGAATTGTGGGATGATGTCAAGAATATCATCCATGAAGAAAGCAAGAGGTCATTAAAAAGATGAGAAAGGAAGAAAAGACCAAAATGGATGTCAGAAGAAATTCTGACACTTGCCCTTGAGTGGAGAGTAGCTAACACAAATGGAAGAAATAACAAGATAAAATAGATGAACAGAAGATT
>NW_006921922.1:1851376-1852091 GCF_000298275.1 Orycteropus afer afer
TTTGGAAGACAGCTACCTGGCCAACTGACTGGAAGAGATCCATATTTGTACCCATTCCAAAGAAAGGTGATCTCACAGAATGTGAAACTTATCTAACAATATCATTAATATCATATGCAAGTAAAATCTTACTGAAGATAATTCAAAAATGGTAGCAGAACTATACTGACAGAGAACTTCCAGAAATGCAAGATGGATTCAGAAGAGGTTGTAGAACAAGGGATATCATTACTGATGTCAGATGGATATTAGCTGAAAGTAAAGAACAACAGAAAAATGTTTACACATGTTTTATTGACTATGCAAAAGCATTCAATTGTGTGGATCATTAATCCAAAATCAGTTATCCAAAATTATGGATAACTTTGAGAAGAATGGGGATTCCAGAACACTTGATTGTATTCAGGAGGAACTTGTACATAGATCAGGAGGCTGTTGTTCAAGCAGAACAAGAGGATACTGCATGGCTCAAAATCAAGAAAAGAGTGTGTCATGGTTGTATCCTTTCACCATATTAACTCAGTTTGTATTCTGAACAAATAATCCTAGAAGCTAGATTATATGAAGAAGAATATGGCATCTGGATTTGAAGAAGACTCCTTAATGACCTGTGATACACAGATGACACAACTTTGCTTGCTGTAAGTGAGGATGACTTGAAGCACTTACTGATGAAGACTGAAGAATACAGTCTGCAGTATGGATTACATCTCAA
>NW_006921922.1:1853111-1854188 GCF_000298275.1 Orycteropus afer afer
GAGGGAGAAATTAATCTCACTCTGCAAACATCTTCTATCCATGAAGTTATAACAAATATCATTCAGTGATATATGCTGATTGTGGAATTAACTTCATGGAAAAACCTGAATGTGTATGGCACCAAAGATGGAAGTAGTATAAAGTATATAATATTATAGTGACAGGGTACATAAAATCTTATTGGATTGGTGATAAATATTTGTGCTTCAGTAATTTTACTATTTTATAGACTACCTTCATTTGGAATGTTTACAAAATACATGGACTACTTATAAATCAATTTTAAACTACAGCAATTCCAAATCTAGTGGCATGAAGCCTGTGAAAACCAGCCACTCTAAAAAATATTTAATTAATGGGCTAATTTTCCATTCAAAAATTATCTTCTATGAATAAAGTTCTCTCTACACAGGGACAAATTTTATGAGGCACATGAAGACTGAAAGGCACTTGTCCACAAATGAATGTTGTAAAAATAAGTGTTTTGCTTTTGATACTAATGATATTTTAAAATTCATTGATATACATATTAAATATTGAATATGAAGCTATTATTGTTTATGAAAGTGAGATATCAGCATTTATTTCTCCAGGCTCCTGATAATTTAAATACTTTTTAGTATTAGTTCTTATCAGTTCTGCCAATGAGATTCTACCATGGTGCTACTGGTTTACAAGAATGTTGAAAAGCTATTTAACTTTCCATTTAATACTCATTTCCTTGATTGAAATCACGAGGATATACTTGTTGTTACTTTATAAATCAATTATTCATTGCATTGTTGAATACGACACTATCCATGACCATAAGTGTGTCATATTAAGCAAGGAAGGCTTATGGTCATAAAGCCAAAATATCTAATATCTAAAGAAACAAAAGAATAGAAAGCAAATAAAAAATTGCAATTAATTGAAGAATATACCCACCCCTGCCAAAAAAAAAACCCTAAGGATTTCCTTTTTCTTTTTTTGTACGAATACAAAACTTATGTCCATTCTATTAACTATCACCCCACTCTAAAGTGACTCTAAAGTGACTAAAGTCACTCTTCTTATTTTTGTATCACATTTGCTAG
>NW_006921922.1:1860363-1861173 GCF_000298275.1 Orycteropus afer afer
GAGGGCTTTCTCTCTGTAGCTCTAGAGGAAAGTCATTGTCCCTTCTGAGTTTCTGATCCTAGAAAATCTTCATGTATCTTGATATCTGCTCTGCTCACTTGTTTAATTTCCTTTATACCTCATAAGAGATTGACCCAAGATACATACTACACTAATCCCAACTTTTTAACATAACAAAGACAACCCATTCCCAGATGAGATTATAACCACAGACATAGAGGTTAGGATTTACAACACATAATTTTAGAGGATATAATTCAATCCATGGCATTCCACCCTTTGCTTCCCCAAAATTCACAACTTTGCAACATGCATAACATATTCACTCTATCACATCATCCCAAAAGTCTTAAAAGAACTCCAAGTCCAAAATGTCATTTTCTGAATTATCTAAATCAAATATAGCCATACATTGGAGATATTGTGAGTTTTGTTTCAAACCACCACAATAAAAGAAATATCACAATAAAAGAAATCACAGTAAATTTTTGGTTTCCTGGTATATCTAAAAGCTATGTGTACACTATACTTTAACCCGTTATGTATGAAATAGCAATGTGAAAAAATTTGAAATATCATAACAATTACCCAAATATGACACAGACACAGTGAGTGAGTACATGCTGTGGAAAAAATGTCACCAACAGACTTCCTTGACACAGGTTTGCCCCAAACCTTCAATTTGTAGAGCACAATTATCTGTGAAGTACAATGAAGCAAAGTACAATAAAATGAGGTATGCCTGTACTAGAGAGACGTTATGCATATTCCATCCTGGGTTAAAATTGCTTTTCATCTGTGAAATTTAGA
>NW_006921922.1:1861273-1862727 GCF_000298275.1 Orycteropus afer afer
TCCTTGGGTTTCCGAGTCAGAATCACTACAGAAGTAGATTGCCCAACTTAGGTAAGTGTTATTATGAAAAAAAATTCCATTAAGAAAACAAAGGCTCAGAGAAAACATGTAACCTGTTTATTATAGCACCGTCAGTGAGAGATTGATCAGTACTTGAACCAAGATTTGTTTAACTCAAAAGTATTTTTACTTTGCTCACCTATTTTGGGGGTTTGCAATTGAAGGTCAAACATGGCAGATTTAAAATTACATTTATCTTTGTCCCTCCAATATCCCATTAAAATGACAAAAACCAAACCAAACCCACTGCCGTTGAGTCATATCATGGCAAACCCTCTTTGGGTTTCCAAGACGGTATCACTACAGAAGTAGATTGCCCATCCTTAAAATGACAGAAAAAGAATTATGAAAAAGCACAAACTCAAGAAAACAAAGAAGAGAGAAGAGGATGAGAAAGAAGTTAAAAAAATAAATAAGTTATATTTTTGAGGAGTAACAGATAGGGAAAACTAGTAACAGCAGATTCCTTCTGGCAATCCCAGAAAACATGAATTCAGAAATGCAGGGTAGGGTTTAAGAGAAGATATTGATTGAAAATTTTAAAAGGTTAAAAACTTAAAAACTTGTCTCTTAGATCCCTTTCCCTTTCTTTTCTATGTAGTCAATTACTCTATCTCAATTTAGCATAAGGTCCAAGTTGTAGAGAAACAAACAAAAAATAATTTGGTTTTGGGCACACAGACACAGTTTAAGATGGAAGAATGCTGCTATCCTGAAAAACTGAGATGGAAAATCCACATTGAAAATGGTGAGGCTTTTCCCTCTCCCACCTTCCCTCAAGCTCTCAGAATCATACTTACAAAGCTTATACCACATACCACCAAACCCATCCTCAAACTGCCACAGAAAGAGGTTGCAGGATTCCTCTATGGTATAACTGACCAAACAAACAAAAAAATCACTGCCATGGAGTCAAGTCTGACTCATAGCAACCCTCACTGGGTTTCCAAGGCAGCAAATCTTTATGTAAGTATATTGCCCTTTCTTCCTTCTGCAGAGTGATTGGTGGGTTTGAACCACCACCCTTCTGGTTTAGCAGTCAAATCCCTCAGGCACTGCATCACCAGAGCTCCTTAATAACTGACCAGTCCCAGGAAGAAAAAAAAAAAAAAACTTAGGAGCTCTGGTAGCATAGTGCCTAAGGCACTTAACTGTTAACCAGAAGTCTGGCAGTTCAAATTCACCAGCCACTCCTCGGAAAAGAGATTGGGCAATCTACTTCTGTACTGATACTGCCTCGGAAACCCAAGGAGGGGTTGCTGTGAGTCGCGTCCGACTCAATGGCACATAACAACAACAGAGCTACCTGCAGTTTGTTTCCTCAGGAAAATAGCAGAATCCTTCCTCTTTCACTCTGTGACTTTTCATATATTGATTTTTGTTTAAAAATTCAT
>NW_006921922.1:1870882-1873821 GCF_000298275.1 Orycteropus afer afer
ACCACCGGGAAAATTACCTCCATACTCTGGTTGCTGGCTGTGCCCTTTAGATTCAGAGTAGAAGACCCTCGGCAGAAGGCTTCAGCTCCCCCACCAGGCCCACTGGGACGGCAACTCTGCTTCCTCATTTTGGACAGCCCCATTCTTCTAGTCCATTAGAGTGGCAACTTACCCCCCACCATCACCTTAGCAGGCCCTGTTCTTCTGCCCATTGGCCATGGTAGACCTATCTCTTTAGCCTTGGGTAGCAGCTCCCTTGCCCCAGGACTCCTTAATAACAGCCCCACACTCTGGAATTGAGTTGGCAAAGATCCAGCTCTTTAAAACCTAGGAGACTGTGAGTAAACCTTTTGAGATCCAGGAGACTAATTCCCTACCTTTTGAAACTAAGAAGGCCCTGCTTCCCATGTTCTTCCCAACAGTTCTATTGATCACTGAGCTGCTCCAGGAATGGTACTTTTATTTTCTTGGAGGACAACAGATGTAGCTCCTTTGGCTGTTCTCTGCATGTGAAATTCCTGGAGACAGATAGCATTCTTTTCTTTTGTTCTTTCTCTGTCCCCTTCAGTCTAAGCTGATGGCCTTTCTGATGTAGCAGTTTGTTAAAAACAACAGCCACAGACTTAGTTTCTTTAACAAATACTGTGTACTCACATGCTTCATGTATATTCTAGGACAGAGTTCTTTAGTTTATACAACAAAACTTTCTAAATCTTTACTTTCTGTTTTAGTTGTGCACAGTTCATTATCTTTCCTCTCACATTTTACAATAGGCAGCAAGGAGAAATCATGTGACTCCTTTAAGATCTTGCTTAGAAATCTCATCAGCCAGATACCCAAATTCATCACTTTCAAGTTCTACTTTCCACTAAACATTGAATGTAAGTCAAACAAGTTATTTGCCACTGCATAAAAAACATCATTCTTCTTCCATTGTTCAATCACATATTCATTATTTTCTTTTAAGACGTCACCAGTAGCACACATACTGTCCACATTTGTTGGCACTACATGTATTCACTAAAATGACAGAGCTGTTCTCTGTAGCTTTCCCCACTTCCTTCTGAGCCCTCACCAGAATTGTTTTTGGCATTCATAATTCTACCAATAGTCCCTTCAAGACAATCAATCTAGGCTTTTACTATTGTCTTGTGTTGTTGTTATATGCCGTCGAATCGGACTCGACTCATAGCTACCCCTCCTTGGGTTTCTGAGGCAGTATCACTACAGAAGTAGATTGCCCAACCTTTCTTCTGGGGAGTGGCTGGTGGGTTTGAACCACCAGCCTTCTGGTTAGCAATGAAGTGCCTTAGGCACTATGCTACCAGAGCTTTGTCTCTTTCCATTATCCAATTCCACAACCACTCCTACATTTTAGGTATTTGTTAGAGCAGCACTCTATTCTTCAAGTACTGAATTCTACCTTAGATATACAGAAGAAATATCACAAGTCAATGGATTTAACAAACAGAAAATTATTTTCTCACAGTTTAGGAAGCTAGAAGTCGAAATTCAGGGAGCTAGGTCTAGTGGAGTGTTTTGTCTCTCTTTCAGGTCTAGAGGAAAGTCATTGTCCTTCCTGAGTTTCTGCTTCTAGACAATTTTCAGCTTTCTTCTCTTCCGCCCAATATCTGCTCTGCTCAATTGTTTATTCTATTTTATACCTCAAAAAAGATTGTCACAAGGTACACCCTACACTAATCTTACTTCGTTAACATGGCAAACACAACCCATTCCCAAATGAGATTATAACCACAACCATAGATGTTAGGATTTACAAAATATTATTGGAGGACAGAGTTTAATCCATAACAATTGCATATAAAAATCTTGGCTGACAACTTTATTTTTGTGTTTTACTTTCAGAGCTATGAAAATGTCTCACTGCTTTCTGGCCTTGTTTGTTTCTGAAGAGAAGTTATCAGTTAATCTCTTTGGGATTTCCTTGTATGGAATTAATTACTTTTTTTTTTTTCTTTATTGCTTTCAAGATTTTTTGGCTTTTAATATTGACTATGAAGTTCCTAGGTGTAATTCTTTTTAAAATTTATCTTCGCTGGAGTTCTTTGAGATTCTGGGATATGTACAATAAGTCCAATATCCCAAAACTCATCTGTCAATTTGTCTTACTGTGGTAGCCTGAGTGTTGCTGTGATGTTGGAAGCCATGCCACTGGTATATCAAAAACACCAGCAGGGTCAACAGTGGTGGGCGAGTTTCAGAAGAGTATTCAGACTAAGGGTAGGAAGAAAGACACAGAGATCTATTTCGGGGAGGGGGGGAAAAAAAAAAGCCACTGAAAACCTTGTGAATAGCAGGGAAACATTGTCGGATACAGTGCTGGGTAATGAGCCTTGAGAGTTAGAAGACATTCAAAATATGAGTGGGAAAAAGCTGCCTCCTCAAAGTGGAGTTGATCTTAAGTATATGGATGGAGTAAAGCTTTTCAAAACTTCATTTGCTGATGGGACAACTCAAAATGAGAATAAACCACTGCAACAATCTATGAATGATCAGATCATGGAAAGTATGAAATATGAATCTAGGCATATTAGAAGCCTTAAAAATGAAATGGAACACATAAAGATCAATATCCTGGGAATTAGTTGACCTGAAATTGACCAGCATTGGCCATTTTGAATTGGACAATCATATGGCCTACTGCACTGGGAATATCAAATTAAGGAGGACTGGCATAACATTTATCCTCATAAAGAAAATTTTAGTATCTATCCTGAAATACAATACTGTCAGTGAGAATATAATATTCATATGCCTACAAGGAAAACCAGTTAAGACTACTCTTATTCAAAATTTACACACCAACCACTAAAGACAAAGATAAATAAATTGAAAATTTCTACCAATTTCTGAAGTCCAAAATTACCAAATATGCGATCAATTGTATTGATAATTTCTGGTAATTTGAATGCGAAGTT
>NW_006921922.1:1875226-1875811 GCF_000298275.1 Orycteropus afer afer
TGAAGGAACTGACAAAAAAACAGAGCTCTATGAACTGATGGAATACCCATATAGATGTTTCAACAAACAGATGCAAGGCTAGAAGTGCTCATATGTTTATAGCAAGAAAATTTGAAGACAGCTACCTGGACAACCAACTGAAAGAGATCCATATTTGTGCCTATTGCAAAGAATGGTGATCCAAAATAATGTGGGAATTATGAGCAATATCATTAATATCACACCCAAGTAAAAGTTTGCTGAAGGTAATTCAAAAATAGTTGCAGCAGTACTGACAGAGAACTTCCAGAAATGCAAGCTGGATTCAGAAGAGTATGTTGAATGGGGGATTCAGCATGGGACGTTAAAATTGTGCTTGTTAAATTAGAAGGTCAGCAAAACAGGAGAAGACCCTCAATAAGATGTGTGACACAGTGGCTGCAATGATGGTCTCCAGCACAGCAACAATTGTGAGAATGGCTAAGGACTGGGTAACATGTTCTTTCTTATTTCTTTGAATGTCTCATACCTCTTTTGTTGAAAATCAGATATTTTTAAAATTATGTTGTTGTTATGTGCCGTCAAGTTAGACCTGACTCGTAGCGA
>NW_006921922.1:1876102-1876952 GCF_000298275.1 Orycteropus afer afer
GGTTCAAACCCACCAGCCACTCCTTGGAAGGAAGATGGAACAATCTACTTCCATAGTGAGACTGCCTCGGAAAACCAAGGAGAGGTCACTATGAGTTGGGTCCGACTCAACAGCACATAACAACAACAACTAGTGGTCTACCCTGGGCCAGCATAAACCACATATTCATAAAACACTGGGCTTCAGTACATTTGATCAGTTAGATTTTTACCCATTACTACTATGTGTGTATGGCTTGAAGGCTGCTACTGCAGTTTAAGGCTTTTCAATTTTGCCTCGTGTTCATCCAGTGATTAACAGCTTAGAGGCGTCTTCAAAAACTCCTATGAAGACAATGCCTTGGGTATGCACACAGTCTTTCAAAATTCCAGGAATTCATATGATTTTATTTTTAGCACTGTCTTATAGGAGTTGCTATTAGGTCAGAGTATCTTACTTTCAACTAATGTTTGGTAAAGATTGTACTCAAACACCTAGGTCCAATGAAGCTTTTGCACTATTGATAAATCTATGTTTGGCTTAGAAAATATTTTCAAATCTGCCCCACATCCTGTTCTGATTACTCCTGCGTGGATGCACACTAGCACTTGTGTACAGCATTTCCAGCCCTCAAGGATGGCTGTGATCACAGGTAGCTCTTCTTGGTAGTCTCTTTCCCTGTTTCTCTATTTAATTTCCAACTGCTAGCCATTTTGCTTTTTGCGACTAATATATGATATGAGGAGAATCCTCTTAATTGTTCTCTACCACAATCTTAATTGTTTTCTACAACACACTTAGACTTGGAATTTCCTGTACTTATTGTTGTAGGATTGAAGACCTCCTTTTTTTTTTTTTTGGCTGGCTTTTG
>NW_006921922.1:1877803-1882611 GCF_000298275.1 Orycteropus afer afer
TGAATGTGGAAAATAACCTAATAGATTCTGGTAACAAAAATAAGAATGATGTCACATGAAATATCGATTCAGAATGGCATAGAAAGTCTCAACAGCAATACTAGAGATAGAAGACAAGGGATCAATAATGCCAATATTCTGATGGATAAATATTTGCAATAGAAAGTTCTATGTTGTTTGTAGGTGCCATCGAGTTGCCTTCAACTCATAGTGACCTTATATACAACAGAACAAAACACTGCCCTGTCATGTGTCAGCTTCGCGATCCTTGCTATACCAGAAAACATCATTTCAGCCACTGTGTCAATCCATCTCTTTGAGGGTCTTCCCTTTTTCTTTGATCCTCCACTTTACCAAGTATATCTTTCTCCAGGGAAAGGTCTCTTCTGAGACCATGACCACAATAGGTGAGACAAAATCTGGCCATTCTCTCTTCCAACTAGCATTCCAACTGCATTTCATGCAGGCCAGATTTAGTAGTTGTTCTGGCAGTGCATGATATTTCAGTGTTCTTCACCAACAACACAACTTAAAAGCATCAACTCTTCTTCAGTCTTCCTTCTTCATTGTCCAGGTTTCACACCCAATGAGGACTGAATATACTATGGCTTGGGTTAGGCACACCTTAGTCTTCAATGAGAAATCTTTGCTCTTCAGCACTTTAAAGAGGTCTTTTGCAGCAGATTTGCACAGAGCAATATGCACTCTGATTTCTTGACTACTACTTCCACTGGTGTTGATTGAGGAATCAAGTAATAGGACATCTTTGACAACTTCAACTTTTTCTCAATTTGTCGTAATGTTACTTATTGGTCCAGTTGTGAGGATTTTCATTTTCTGTATGTTCAGGTTTAATCCATACTGCAGACTGCAGTATTTAATTTCATCAGTAAGTGCTTTAAGTCATCTTCACCTTCAGCAAGCAAAGTTGTGCCATCTCTATATCACAGCTTGGTAATGAGTCTTCCTCCAATCCTGATGCCATATTCTTCTTCATATAGTCCAACTTCTCAGATTATGTGCTCAGCATACAGATTGAATAAGTACGGTGAAATGACACAACCCTGACACACTCACTTCCTGATTTTAAACCATGTAGTATCCCCTTGTTTCATTCAGAGAATAGCCTCCTGGTCTCTGTATATTTTCATCGAGCACAATTAAGTGTTCTGGAATTCCCATTTTGCTGAATGTTATCCATAATTTGTTGTGATCCACACAATCGAATGCTTTTGCATAGTCAATGAAACACAAATAAACATCTTTCTTATATTATTTGCTTTCAGTCGAAATCCACCTGATGTCAGAAATTATATTCCTCATTCCACATCCTCTTCTGAATCCAGCTTGCATTTCTGGAAATTCTCTGTCAATATACTACTACAACTGTTTTTGAATTATCTTCACCAGAGTTTTTACTTGCATGTGATATTACTGATATTGTTTGATAATTTCCACATTGTGTGGAATCACTTTTCTTTGGAATGGGTACAAATATGGATCTCTTTCAATCATTTGGCCAGGTAGCTGTCTTCCAAATCTCTTGGCATAGCCAGGCAAGTGTCTCTAGTATGGCATACATTTGTTGAATCATCTTAATGGGTATTCCATCAATTCCTGAAACCTTGTTTTTTGTCAAGTCCTTCAGTGCAGCATCAACTTCTTCCTTCAATACCATTGGTTTTTGAACATATGCCACCTCCTGAAATGGATGAACATCGACCAATTATTTTTGGAACAGTGACTCTGTATATTCCTTCCATCTTCTTTTGATGCTTCCTGTATTGTTCAATATTTTGCCCACAGAATCTTTCAATACTGCAACTTGAGGCTTTAATGTTTTTGTTCAGTTCTTTCAGCTTGAGTAATGTTGATCATGTTCTTCCCTGTTGGTTATATCAGTCAGTGAAAGAACAGAGTAATAAATAATTTTATATGCAATGCATAAAATTTTATAATTTTTCATCAATATACTATATAATGAGAGAGTAAATCATAAAAAAGAAGATATAGTTTCTAGGATGCAGCAGATTCAATGCTAGAAAGTAGTAAAGGGAATTCCCAAAATTAAAAGAAAAGGAATTATCAAAAAATATCTATGCCATAGCCTACAAAACAGTTTATATTTCATACTTATAGACTTCAAGGAGAGATCTCCAAGGAAAACGTTAGACAACATAGCTTTGTGAATAAATATATTCATAGGAACATGATAGTTTTGTCAGGAAATTTGAAGTTTATTAGTGACAGGTAATACTACCTTCCCCATAAATATATGGGAGTTCTGGTAGCGTAGTGCCTAAAACACTTGACTACTAACCAGAAGGCTGGTGGTTCAAACCCACCAGCCACTCCTCAGAAGGAAGGTTGGGCAATCTACTTCTGTAGTGATACCACCTCAGAATCCAAGGAGGGATCACTATGAGTTGGGTCTGACTCGAGGCATATAACAACAACAACAACAACCACAGATAGATAGATAAACTCAAGTAGGGTATGAAGGATGGCACAGGGCATTATATAAAAAAGGTAAATATAATCATAGCTCACTATATAGCTCAGCTTAATCTATTTATAGTCATACACACAGAAAGAACACTAATTATGTTTAAACAACAAACAAAAACAAGGGGGGGGGGAAAACACTGCCATCAAGTTGATTCTGACTCATTGTGACCCCCATTGGGTTTCCAAGGTGGTAAATCTTTATGGAAGTAGATTGCCCGGTCTTCCTTCCATGGAGTGGCTGGTGGATTTGAACCATCAGCCATCTGGTTAGCAGTCAAATGCCTTAGGCACTGTGCTGGTATAATATAAATGAGAAAATGTGAAGAAGAAATTATTTATGTTGGAGGAAGGAAGGTATAAGGGAATTATATAAGAGTCATAGATGAAATTTGAAGTCATAAGAGTATAAGAGTCATAGATGAAATTTAAATTAGAAAATCAAGAAATAGTATTAGTGGAATATTATTTCAAAATATGGAGGCTAATAACAGGAGACAGAGAAAGATTTTAAAGTATTTCCCACCAAAGAATAGCAATAAGGAGAAGGCAGAGATTGTGCCCTGCTTTAAAGACAAAATGAAAATTAACCCAGAGTGCATTTCTTAAAGAGCTGCTCCCTGCATTCTAAAAAAAATGTAGCTCTACCACTCCTCCTTAAAATTTTGGCAATTAACCAACTTTTTGAAGCCCAATGTCATTCATCCTCCATATTTAAAATAAATAACATAAAACCTATTACATAAAATTCATTGATAAAATGACAGTACCCTCTTCTCTTTCTAAATTCCATACTACATTTTGTCATGTCCCTGCTTAAATTCTTCAATGGCTTACTTTAGTTCCCAGAAAAATTTGCAAATTCTGGGTTAGCATTCATTCAAAAACCTTTTAGTTCTGACTTTTACCTGCATTTTGAGACTGATCTTGCATTTTTACTGCTACTCTAGCTCAAAGAGAGATTTCAAATTGATTGTACTATTCCCATTTGGAACATAAAGCAACACTTTTCACCAGTTTTCAATCTTGCACCAAGTTGTCCAAATTTCCCACTTTCTGTCTACTAATGCATTCAATTAAATTGTCAGGATTATCAACAGCTGGGTTCTTCATAAGCAATGGTATGATGGGCTGAAGAGAAGCAAAAGGAATGATGTAAATGTAGCTTTGAATTGATGGTCAATGGGTTGAACACTGATAGATTTCAATCTTCCCTGGACAGTTAGAGGATCAGGTTAGGTATTGTGTCAACTTTCAAACTGCTCACTAGTACTTTATAACTTTGCTACATCTGTGGGCTACTGGCAATGACATCTCTAGAAGCTTTGAATAAATACAGACTCCAGGACTCAGCCCAATCGTGCTAAATTAAAATAGGTACTTTAATAATATACCAGGAGATACATTTGTATATTTAAGTTTAGGGATCACTTCTCTAAAAGAAAAGTTTTACTTATAACTCCCTTCTCCAGTGTTAAGTGTTTTATTCCTTCCTTTTTAGATGTCATAACTTCCTCCTCCATTTCAATCTGAATTTATCTAGTTTTGGGGAGTGGAAAATTTTGCTCTGCCAGCGGCCATGCACCCAAGTTTTCCTGCCCAAAACTGCCCAGAATCTTCTCCTTATGAGTCCTAGTCATTGTTTCAGCTTCCAAAATCTGAGTCATGTTCATCAGAGTTACCTGGCAGAGAAAAATGTCATGGGAGTACAGGTGAAAGAATTTTGTGAGTGTTGAGGAGCAAGAAAACACATAGGAAATACTGGTTTAAATTTTTAAATTGATCATCCCACTTGAATGTGTTATACTAGAAATATACTCATGTCAATAAACTAACAAAAGCTTTTGGTGGATACCTGATGCTCTCAAGAAAATATACATACTCTTCAAAATGACTTGCAAGGCTGTGCTGGAGATTTTTTTGTTTGTTTGTTTCATAATGCATTTTGTCTTCTGATTTTTTTCTCAGTAACTATTGCTTCCCTACTCTTCATCCCTATACTTTAAATAAAGCTAGTTTTATCTTCAGTTCTAGGAATGGGCATGATACCAAGACTTTGCCAATATGAACATGACCAATTCAATTAGATAAAGATAGGATCATGTCCCAAGTTTAAGTCAATTAGGCTCTGAGATGATCACAGGATTTCACTTAAGAAAGGGTGTTGGCACACTTTTGTAAAGGCCCAAAGGGTAAGAGATCCAGGCTTTGAAGTCTAGATAAACATTGTCTTTGTTAGATGTTCATCTTAGATTTGTTTGTTTATATTCCATTAAAAATATCAGGGGGGAAAAATATATATA
>NW_006921922.1:1883611-1886523 GCF_000298275.1 Orycteropus afer afer
CATTTTTGCATATATATATATATATATATATATATCCTCAAGAAGATGGATTGACACAGTGACTTCAACAAAAGGTTCAAAAATCGCAACAATTGTAAGGATGACACAGGACCAAGCAGTTTTTCATTATATTGTACACAAGGTCATTGTGAGTCAGAACCAACTCAGTAGCACCCAACTACAACAACAATATATATATATTCTTATATATATATTATAATTGGGGGTTGGAATAAAAGTCCTTGGTGATGCTGGAGATAACACAATAGAATTTTACAAGACCATCAACTTATTCATTGCAAATACTTTTTCAACAACTTAAATGGTGGCTATAAATGAGGACCACACTAGATGGAATACACAGAAATCAAATTGAGTACATCTGTGGAAAGAGGTGATGGAGAAGCTCAATATCATCAGTTGTTGTTATCCAAATTCAAGATGAAGCTGAAGAAATTTAACAAAGTGCATGAAAGCCAAAATATGATCTTGTGTAATCACACCTGAACTTAGGGACCATCTGAAGAATAGATCTGATTCATTGAACACCAGTGACTGAAGACCACACAATCTGTGGGATGACATCAAGAACATCATACATGAAGAAAACAAAAAGTCATTAAAAAGACAAGAAAGGAAGAAGAGACCAAAATGGATGTCAGAGGAGACTCAGAAACTTGCTTTTCAATGGAAAGTAGATAAAGTGAAAGGAAGAAATGTTGAAATGAAAGCTCTGAGCAAAAGATTTCAAATTGTGACTCAAGAAGAAAAAGTAAATATTATAGTGAAATATGAAAAGACCTGGTGTTAGAAAAACAAAAGGGAAGAACACACTCAGCATTTCTTAAGTTGAAAGATCTGAAGAAAAAATTCAAGCCTCAGGTTGCAATAGTGAAGAATTCTCTGGACAAAATATTGAATAATGCAGGAAGCAAAAGAACATGGAAGGAATAAACAGAGTCACTGTACCAAAAAGAATTGGTCAACGTTCAATCACCAGGAAGTGGCATATGATCAAGAACCAATGGTAATAAAGGAAGAAGTTTGAGATGCACTGAAGGATTGGTGTAATACAAAACTCCAGGAATTGACGAAATACCCATTGAGATGTTTCAACAAATGGATGCAGCTCTGGAGGTGCTTACTCATCTATGACAGGAAATTTGGAAGACAGTTACCTGGCCAACCAATCGAAAGAGAACCATATTTATGCCAATTCCAAAGAAAGGTGATATAACAGAATGTGGAAATTATTGAACAATATCATTAATATCACATGCTAGTAAAATTTTGCTAAAGATAATTCAAAAATGATTGCAGCAGTACATTGACAGGGAATGTCCAGAAATGCAAGCTGGATTCAAAAGAGGATGTGGAACAAGACATATCATTGCTGATGTCAGATGGATCTTAGCTGAAAGAAAAGATACAAGAAAGATGTTTTATCTGTGTTTTATTGATTATGCAAAGGCATTCAACTGACTGGATCACAACACTTAATTGTGGTCATGAGGAACCTATACATAGATCAGGAGCATGTCATTCAAACACAACAAGGATACTGCATGGTTTAAAATCAGGAAGAGAGTGGGTCAGGGTTGTACACTTTCACCATACTTACTCAATCTGTATGCTGAACAAATAATCTGAGAGGAACATCGCCTCAGGATTGTAGAAGATTTATTAACAACTTGAGTTAGGCAGATGACAAAATCTTGCTTGCTGAAAGTGAAGATGACTTGAAGCACTTACTGATGAAGATAAAAGATTATATAGTCTTTAGTCTGGATTACACCTCAACATTTTTAAAAGAAAAGCTCTTCACACCTAGCACAGTAAACAACATCAGGATAAATGGTGAAAAGACTGAAGTTGTCAAAGATTTCATTTTATGTAGATCCACAATCAACACTCATGGACGCAGCTGTAAAGAAATCAGATGTCCTATAGCATAGAGCAAATCTGCTGCAAAAGACCTCTTTTAAGGGTTAAAGTGCAAAAATATCACTTTGAAGACTAAGGTGTGCCTAACGTCAGCCATTGTATTTTCAATTGCCTCCTATGCATATGAAAACTGGACAATGAATAAAGAAGACCAAAGAAGAATTGATGTCTTTGAATTGTGGTGTTAGTGAAAAATACTGAAAATACCATGAACTGCCGGAGAAACAAATAAATCTGTCCTGGAAGAAGAGCCCCTTAAAAGTGGGAATGGCCAGACTTTGTGTCACCTACTTTGGTCATGTCATGAGAAAGGATCAGTCCCTGAAGAAGAATATCATGTTTGGTAGACTTATAGAGCAGAGACAAATGGGAAGATCCTCAATAAAACAGATTGACACCGGGGCTGCAACAATGGGCATCAGGATAGCAAGGACTGTGAGGATGTTACAGAACAGGACAATGTTTCACTCTGTTGTACTTAAGGTCACTATGAATCAGAATTGACTCAATGGCACCTAACAACAACAACATTATAGTATAATATAATATAATATAATACAATGTAATATAATATAATATGATATGAAGTGATACAATGTCATATGATACAATCATATACATATATAGTCTTAACTTATTGGCCTTACAAAAATAGGCTGTAATATTGATTTGCCCTACAAGCCATAGTTTGTCAGACATCTGGGAAGTGAAAAAGACAAATAAATTATCTTTTCTGCCAGACTAGAAACTCTGAAAATACATCTGGTACTCTGTCAAACAGCCTTTTCTCAGTACAAGAGGACAGGTGGTTGGAGAAAACAAAAACAGAATAGAAGAATGGAGAAGACAAGTTTCTGAGGACACTGTTTGATTGCCATCAGCTGCACTCCAGGACTTTTTTTATGCGGAACCCAGAAATTTTCTTTTTACATAAGCCTTCCTGGACTAGCTTTCATGATGACTTGTAG
>NW_006921922.1:1886913-1887453 GCF_000298275.1 Orycteropus afer afer
CCTACTTCCGTAGTGATACTGCCTCGGAAACCCAAGGAGGGGTCGCTATGAGTTGGGGCCGACTCGACGGCACATAACAACAACAACAACATAAGCAAGCTAGGATTCTCTGAGTGACAAAAACTTTTAAGTGCTCAACTGCTAGCCAAAAAGTTGAAAGTTCAAACACATCTAAAGGCCCATTGGAAAATAAGACAGGTGATCTATTTATGAAAGGTCACAGCTTGGAAAACTCTATGGAGAAGTTCTACTCTGCACACATGGGATTGTCATGTGTCAGAATCAAATAACAACAACATATGCTAAAATTTATTTTAAAGGTCTTTAAATGCATT
The DNA here is from genome assembly GCF_000298275.1 of Orycteropus afer afer. Classification (NCBI taxonomy): domain Eukaryota; kingdom Metazoa; phylum Chordata; class Mammalia; order Tubulidentata; family Orycteropodidae; genus Orycteropus; species Orycteropus afer. The sequence goes on from NW_006921922.1 coordinate 1,887,249, forward strand.
AAGGAATTTGATTTTCAGAACAATCCTGGAAAGAAGCTTTTTTTTTTTGGGGGGGGGGGTCACTTTTATAAACAAGAAAACCAAATCACACAGATTAAATAACTTACCTCAGGTTACAGTTGTGCTTGGTGGAGAAGGTAGAATTTGAACAGATGTAAATACCTGATACACAAAGAAAGGAAGAAAACTGAGTATGTACTTCTTC
>NW_006921922.1:1890137-1890728 GCF_000298275.1 Orycteropus afer afer
TGGATTTGAACTGCCAGCCTTCTGATTAGCAGTCAAGTGCCTTTAAGCACTAAGCTACCAGAGCTCCCAAACAAAATACTAGCAAGTCAAATTTGATGGTGTATTAAAATAATAAATGATGTTTAACTGTTGAACCTTTTAAGATTACAGGGAAAAGAGACATCATAAGAATACATTTCCAGATTGGTACTGATTGATATGGTAAGAAATGATTAAATAAAAGTCCTGAACAGAATATTTCAAAGGAAAGCTCGAGAAGATAAAGTAAAGTATTACAATGAAATGTGCAAAGACCTGGAATTAGAAAATCAAAAGGAAAGAACACACTTGGTATTTCTCAAGCTGAAAGAACTGAAGTTAAAAAGTCAAGCCTTGGGTTAAAATATTGAAGGATTCTATGGGCAAAATATTGAGTGATACAGGAACGTGAAAAACATTATTTGAATTGGTGGGATATATTTAATAAATACAACACATATGGAAGGAATTCATAGAGTCACCATACCAAAAAGAATTTGTCAATGTTCAGCCATTTCAGGAAGTAGCATATGATCAAGAGCTGATGATCCTGAAGGAAGAAGTCCAAGCTGT
>NW_006921922.1:1891393-1896731 GCF_000298275.1 Orycteropus afer afer
TTGGCTAGGCCTGGTTGAGTGGCTGGGCAGCTGGTGGTAGTTATTCCCCATGATGAGACTGGCAATCAACTCCCTGGTGGGATCTACCACAAGCAGCTGAGTAGCTGCTTTGGGTATGTGGTCTGCTTCCATATATAAGGAGAAGCCTTGGGGATCGTCTCTAGCTTATGGCATGCTTGGTCCCTGCATGTAGCCTTGTCATTGTTCAGCAGCCTTCCATGTTCTGCCAACCTTGGGGTTTACAATGCATTTCAATTAATGGCCTGCTGTGTGGTTTGATAACATCGGGAATGTGCCTTTTTATTTGTCAACCTTGGATTTGTCAGCCTCAGCAGCCAGTAGCTGATTGAGTGAAGAGATGCCTCTAGCTTCAGTAGGCTGGGAGTTAAAGGCAGAGCTGAAGCCCAAGGCTGAGAGGCTTTCACCCAGCCCCTAGAGCCTGGCATTTTTAACTCAGACTTCTAACCTCTTGAATTGTAAGAGAATAAATTCCTGTTTGTTAAGGCCATCCCATTTGTGGTATATTCCTGTCAGAGTGGCACTAGGTAACCAGAACACTAGGTTAAATGAGGAATATGGCATCAGGATTGGAGGAAGATTCATTAAAAATCTGCAATATGCAGAAGACACAACTTTGCTTGTTGAAAGTGAAGGTGACTTGAAGAACTTTCTGATGAAGATCAAAGATTGCAGTCTTCAGTACTAATTATGCCTCAACATAAAGAAAAACAAAATCCTCACAAACTGGACCAAGAAACAAGCAACATCACAATAAATGGAGAAAAGACTGAAGATGTCAAAGATTTCATATTACTTGATTCCACAATCTACACCAATGGAAGTAGCAGTTAAGAAATCAGACAACATATTGTATTGGGAAAATGTGCTACAAAAAAACTTCTTTAAACTGTTGATGAGCAAAGACATCATTTTGAAGACTAAGGTACACCTGACCCAAGCTACTATATTTTTAATAGCTTCTTATGCATATGACGGCTGGACAATGATTAAGGAAGACTGGATAAGAATTGATGCATTTGAATTGTGGTGGTGATGATGAAGAATGATAATATCATAGACTGCCAGAAGAACAAAAAAGTCTATCTTGGAAGAAGTAAGGTCATAATGCTCCTTAGTAGTGAGAATGGCCTCCTTTTTTGTACTTTGATCACATTGTCAGATGGGATCAATCCCTGGGAAGGATATCAAGCTAGATAAAGTAGACCATCTGTGTAAAAGTTGAAGACCCTCAACAGAAGGATTGACACAGTGACTGCAATGATGGCCTCAAGCACAGCAAAGATTTTGCAGATGGTGCAAGTCCAGACAGTGTTTGGTTCTGTTGGTTGCTATAAGTCAGAACAGAACCAATGTGACCACACTTAACAACAACATTCATTAAACAAATATAGCAAAGAAGAGATGGTACAAGAAGGTGGTGCAGTCATACACAGCATGCCCTCTTCCTACAGCAAAGAAACAAGAAACCAAGTGGAACAGATACAAATGACAATATGAGAACCCAGAAGGCAGCTTGGTAGGATCCGGAAAAAGATACACAGGTACTGTAAAGACAAACCTGAAGCAAAACCAGGTGAATAGAACATGAACTGGATTTAAGGAGGGGAAGTGTAACAAGGTAAGTGAGAGTTCTAAAGATCCAGGCAACCATAGACCAAGAGACAGCCAGAAAATAGAGGCAGAACTATCCACAAGCAGTACGCTCTGGTCATTAGGATGGGTGGTGCAAGTGGAATGGAAGATTCGTGAAGTGTCAGCTAAAGTCACCTGACCCAATCAGACTCCAGACAACTCCATCTTTGTACATCTGGTCAGAGCTAGTTCCTGTTTGCTGGCTGAGTTCTGCAGGGAGTGCCCTGGCACCCACATCAAAGACTACAGTAGCACATTTTTCCCCCTTCTCCCTCCTGCCTTCCCAGTGACCAGGGGTCTCTTCCCCATCTACCCAGTGATCTGCACTATCTACTCCTATGGACCTATGACCAACTCATACAAGACTCATATGTTCCAACACAGAAATATCTCACATCTCTCAAGTGCTGTGGAGGGACTCTGACTACCCAACACTTATCAACCAATAGCAGGGAAATAATCTGCTCTCTAAAGTTGACTCAAATTGATAAGTGAAGTCATAGAAATCTAATCATAGATGACTCACATGTGGATGTAAGCCACCATACCCATCAGTGAGAGAGAATCATGACCAGCCAACAGACACCACCAAAGTCACACATAGACTAGAACCACAAAAAACAATATAATTTTTTTAAAATAATTAATTGAAAAATACAAAGGAATTAGAACATTCTAAATAAAAATGTTAGAAGAACAAAAGCCCCAGCAACATCAAAACTAAACATAAGCAATCTGTACACAACAAGCATATATATAGTCAATAATTAATTAATTAATTAATTCACATCTTCGTGCCCCAGAGACAGCAGGCAATAACAAATTATTTGGAGAAACAGGATAAGATGGCTCAAACAAATGAGCAAAATAAAGGAGCAGAAACTTTCCTGAGGAAGAAATGGTAATAGAATTAATTATCTGGCAAATAATTCAAAAGATGTAAGATCTCAAAATGATCAAAGAAAAAACACACAAAATCCTAAATGAATTCAAGAAAAAAAATACAAGAACAAAATTACAAAAAAGTAGAAACCATATTAAAAAAAAAAAAACCTAGAAATCTAAGATTAATAATATAATAGCTGTGTTAGACTGGATTCTCTAGAGAAACAAAAACCAGCAAAATTTATATGTAGAGAGAGAGAGAGAAATTTATCTCAGAAAAATGGTTCACAAACATATAGAAGCCAACAAGTCCAAAGTCCCCGGATCAAATGTCAAGATGGAGGCTTTTCCTGGCTCCCACGACAGGGGCTGAGAAGCTCAAGGCTGGCAGGCAGTACACCAGCTGTTGACTCCAACGAATGATGAATCCAAGATCTCCAAGCCAAACAGTGGGCTGCTCACTCATGGATAGTTATACGCAGCACAACGGAATCCCGATAGAAGAATGTCTCTCTTCCCAGGATGTCCCTAGATATCCTGGAAGCAGGCCACATCCATAGGGAAACTCCCATTCAACAGATGGCCACTCAGAACACAGTCATCCCATCTCATCATGGGAAGAACCACACAGAACTGGGGTCCAGCCATGTTGACACACAACACCATGCAGTGTCCCCTTGTTTCATTTGAAAGACAGCCTCCTGGTCAATGTACGGGTTCCTCATGAGTACAATAAAGTATTCCAGAATTCCCATTCCTCTCAATGTTATCCATAATTTGTCATGACCCACACAATCAAATGCCTTTGCGTAGTCAATAAAGCACAACTAAACAACTTTATGATATTCTTTGCCTTGAGCCAAGATGCATCTGACAGTAGCTATGATATCCCTTGTACCATGTCCTCTTCTGAATCCAGCTTGAACCTCTGGAAGTTCTCTGTCAATATACTGCTGCAACCACTTTTGAATTATTTTCTGTAAGATCTTACTTGAATAAGATCAGTAAGATCTTACTTACTTACTTACTGGTCTTAGGATTGTGGCATTGTTTCCATGCATCTTTTATTTTCTTCACTCTTCTTTACTTCAGACAGAGAGACACAAATAGTTGCCCTTAGATGGCCCTTCATTAACTTTTGAGATTCCAGTCACTATTCACCACCTCAGGTGGTAGAATATTGTCTTTGCAAACTGTGTTACAAAGTAACTATGTTAACTGTGTTACAAAGTAACTATGGTGGCATAGTGCCTAAGGCATTTGACTGCTAACCAGAAGGTTGGCAATTCAAACCCACCAGACACTCCTCAGAAGGAAGATTGGGCAATCTACTTCCATAGAGATAGTGCCTCTGAAACCTAAGGATTGTCATTATGAGTTGAATCGACTTGGCAGTGAGTTTGGTTTGGAAACTATGTTATGACGTATGACCTAGCTGTCCCTTGAGAATGTGGTACTAAACCTCCAAGCTCAGTGATTTACTGCCTGAAGATGTTACATTATGGCTAAGAAGTTTTAATAAACTTGCTCCCTGATTGCTCTATTATATACATGGCTATATTTAGAATGGCAGGCAGCCACAGGGATCCAGGTGAGGAGAGGGAACTCAGGCATGCCCAAAGCAGCAGGACGGGAGAACGGGAGAAAAGGGATAAAAAGCTAGGAACCTGGACAGAAGAGCATTCAGCCACAGTGGTCCAGGTGAGGAGAGAGAACCCAGGTAAGCCCAAAGCAGCAGGACAGTAGAGCAGGAGAAAGAGGATTAAAAGCCAGGAACCTGGACAGAGGAGCAGTCAGCTGCAGGGATCCAGGTGAGGAGAGAGAACTCAGGCATGCCCAAAGCAGCAGTGTGTGAGAGTGGGAGAAAGGGGATTAAAAGGCCCAGGAACCTGGACAGAGAAGGAGTCAGCCGCAGGGACCCAGGGAAGTGTGGTACAAGAGTTTTCCAACAGTGAGACAAACCTGTCTGTCAGTTTGTCCTACCGTGGTGTCGTGTTGGTATGAGTTTTGAGGCTGAGCCACTGGTGTATCAAACCCAGTGGGATGCACGTGGTGCACAGGTATCAGCCCAGCTTACAGACTGAGACAGACTAAGAAGAAGGAAGAGGCCATCCACTTCTCAAAGTTTTGGTCAGGGAAAACCTCATGAATAGCAAAGAAACTCTGTTTGGTACATTACTGTGCAACATTATGAATAGTCCGGTTAGGTTAGAGGGCTCTCAAAATAGGACTGGGAAAGAGCTCTATCATCTGAGTAAACCTAGCCTTACTCTTATGGATAAGGTAAAGCTTTTGAGACCTCCAATTGCTGATATGGCACCACTCAAATTGAAGAGAAACAGCTGCAGACATCCTTTAATCAGAACACGGAATGTACGAAGTATGAATCTAGGAAAATTGGAAGTTGCCAAAAATGAAACGGAACACATAAAGATTGATATCCTTGGCATTAGTGAGATGAAATGGACTGGTTTTGGCCATTTTGAATCAGACAACCATAGGATCTACTATGCCAGGAACGACAGTTTGAAGAGGAATGGCATGGCATTCATCATCACAAAGGATGTTTCAATATCTGTCCTGAAGTACAATGCTATCAGTGATAGGATAATATCCATACACCTACAAGGAAGATCTGTTAATAGAGCTATTATTCAAATTCATGCCCCAACCACCAAAGCCAAAGATGAGGAAATTGAACATTTTTATCAACTTCTGCCATCTGAAATTGACCAAACATGCAATCAGGATGTGTTAGTTATCACTGGTGACTGGAATGCAAAAGTTAGAAACAAAGAAG
>NW_006921922.1:1902856-1904325 GCF_000298275.1 Orycteropus afer afer
GGCCAACAAACAAATGAAGAACTTCTCATAATCTTTAGTGATTAGAGAGTTGCAAAGCAAAATGGTGAGATATCATCTCACCCCAGCAATAATAGCAAAGATCAACAGGACAGAAAATAACAAATGCTGGCAAGACGGTGAAGAGATTGGAACTCTCATCCACTGCTGGTGGGATTGTAAAATTTTACAACCATTGTGACAAACGTTATGGCCTTAAAAAACTGAAAATAGAAATGCCCTTTAACCCAGCAATTACATTACTAGCAATATATCCTAAAGAGGTGAAAGACAGGACACGAACAGACATATGCACACTATGTTCATCGCAGCACAATTCACTATAGCAAAGAGATGGAAACAACCTAAATGCCCATCAACAGATGAAAGGATAACCAAATTGTGGTCCATTCACACAATGGCATACTATGCTACATTAAAGAACAATGAAAGATACACAAATCATCTCACAATGTGGGTGAGCTTGGAGGACACTATGCTAAGTGAAATAAGTCAATTGCAGAAGGACAAATATTGTATGGGCCAATTACTGTAAAAAAAAAACAAGGTAGGGCTTGCTTAAAGAAGGAAACTCACTTTGCAGGTTACCAGGGTGGGAAGGGAAGGGGAAGAATTAATGCCAGGTTAGTTAGGGGCCACACTCTGAAGTGGGTATGGGAGGGATGGTATAGAAAGAGTCTGTGACAACCATGATAACATTGGCGAAAGGGAGGACACCAAATTGTGCAAACAAGATATGTTGTTGTTGTTAGGTATTGTCGAGTTGTCTCCTACTCATAGTGACCCTGTACACAGCAGAACGAAACACTGCCCAGTCCTGAGCCAGCTCCACAATTCTTGCTATACTTGAGCCCAATGCCACTGCCACCATGTCAATCCATCTTTTTGAGGGTCTTCCCGTGTTTCATCGACCCTCCACCTTACCAAGCATGACATCCTTCTCCAGGGAAAGATCCCTTCTGACAACATGACCAAAGTATGTGAGAAGAAGTCTGGCCATTCTCACTTCCAAGGAGCATTCCTGCGGCACTTCCTCCAGGACAGACTTGTTAGTTCTTTTATCAGTCCACAGCACTTTCAGCATTCTTCACCAACACCACTGCTCAAAAGCATGAATTCTTCTTTGGTCTTCCTTATTCATTATCCAGCTTTCACATGCATATGATGCAATTGCAAATACCATAGCTTGTGTCAGGTGTACTTTAATCCTCAAGGAGACATCTTTGCTTTTTAGCACTCGAACGAGGTCCTTTGCAGCTGATTTGCCCAGTGTTACACATCACCTGATGTCCTAACCGCTGCTTCCATTTGCGTAGATTGTAGAACAAAGCAATGTGAAGTCTTTGACAATATCAATATTTTCTCCATTTATCATGATGCTGCTTATAGGACCAGTTGTGAGGATTTTTGTTATCTTTATATTGAGATGTAATCCATACTGCAGACTGTAT
>NW_006921922.1:1904940-1913899 GCF_000298275.1 Orycteropus afer afer
GTAGCTGTCTTCCAAATCTTTTGGCATAACTGAGTGAGTGTCTCCAGCGGGGTATCTCTTTGTTGAAAAATCTCAATGGTCATCCCATCAATTCCCGGAGCCTTGTTTGTTGCCAATTCTGTCAGTACAGCTTCAACTTCATCCTTCAGTACTATTGGTTCTTGAACATATGCCACCTCCAGAAATGGATAAAGATTGACCAGTTCTTTTTGGTACAGTGATTCTGTGTATCCCTTCCATCTTCTTTTGATGCTTCCTGCATCATTCAATATTTTCAGCATAGAATCTTTCAATATTGAGGCTGAATTATTTTCCTCATTTATTTCAGTTTGAGAAATGCCAAGCATGTTCTTCACTTTTGGCTATCTAATTCCAGGTCTTTGCACATTTCATTATAGTAATTGGCTTTGTCTGCTTGAGCTGCTCTGTGAAGTCTTCTCTTCAGTTCTTTTATCTGTCATTTCTTCCATTTGCTTTGGCTAAGGCAAAGTTTCAGAGTCTCTTCTGACCTCCGTTTTGGTCTTTTCTTCCTTTCTTGTATTTTTAATGACCTCTTTCTTTCTTCATGGATGATGCTCTTGATATCACTCCACAATTCTTTTGGTGTTCAGTTATTGGTATTCAATGCATCAAATCTATTTTTTAGATTGCCTCTAAATTCAGGGGGGGATATATTCCAGGTCATATTTTGGCTCTCTTGGACTTGTTTTAATTGTCTTCAGCTTCAAACTGAACTTGCATTTGAGCAGTTCATGGTCTGTTCCACAATCAGATCCTGTCCTTTTTTTGTCTGAAGGTATTGAGCTTTTCCATCACCTCTTGCCACAGATGTAGTCAATCTGTTTCCTGTGTATTCAACTGGAAAAGTCCATGTCCATAGCCACCATCTGTGTTGTTGAAAAAAAGTATTTGGAATGATTAAGTTGTTGGTCTTACAAGATTCTAGCATGTGATCTCCAGCATTATTTCTGTCACCAGGGCCAAATTTTCCAACTACCAGTGATTCTTCTTTGTTTCCAACTTTTACATTCCAATTACCGGTTATAAGCAACACATCTTGATTGCATGGTCTGTCTATTTCGACTGCAGAAGTTGATAACAATCTTCAATTTCCTCACATTTGGCTTTGGTGGTTCATGCTTAAACTTGAATAATAGTGTTAATAGGTCTTCCTTGTAGGTGTATAAATATTATCCTATCACTGACAGCATTGTACTTCAGGACAGATCTTGAAACATCCTTTGTGATGATGAATGCCATGCCATTCCTCTTCAAATTGTCATTCTTGCCATAGTAGATCATATGGTTGTCTGATTCAAAATGGCCAAAACCCATCCATTTCAGCTCACTAATTCCTAGGATATCAATCTTTATGCGTTCCATTTCATTTTTGACAACTTCCAATTTTCCTAGATTCATAGTTCATACATTCCCTGTTCCAATTATTAATGGGTGTTTGCAGCTGTTTCTCCTCAATTTGAGTCTTGTTATGTCAGCACATGGAGGTCCTGAAAGACTTGTTTTATCCATATCATTAAGGTTGGTTCTACTCTGATGAGGTAGCTCTTTCCCAGTCCTATTTTGAGTGCCTTCTGACCCAAGGGGCTGGTCTTCCTGCAGTGTATCAGACAATGTTTCCAATCTATTCATAAAATTGCCCAATAATGTATCATACAGTGTTTCTCTGCTATTCATAAGGCTTTCCCTGGCCAATTTTTTGAGAAGTGAGTAGCCTCTTCTTTCTTCTTAGTTTGTCTCAGTCAGCTACCTTGAAACCTGTTCACCATGTGCAACCATGCTGGCATTTGAAACACCAGTGGAACAGCCTCAAGCCTCACAGCAATGTGCAAGCCCCACAGGATGACAAACTGACAGATGCGTTTGTCTCCCTAAGCTGTTAGAAACATCTCTGCCCTCCCCTTACCTAATTCCTACCTGGATCCTGCCACTTTGTGGTCTCTGGCTGCTCCTTCCCTTTCCTGGCTCTAGGGGGCTGGGTCCTTCTCTGCCTCCCCCGCCTCTTAACTGGATCCTGCTGCTCTATATCAAATAAGATGTAGGCAAAGGCTAATACCAGTATATCCACAATACTGCATTAACATTAACACCAAACACAGGCTACAGATAAACACATAAACATGAAAAGATCAGATGTTGGTCAGTGAACAGGATTATACTCTAGACCAAGGATAGATTCAGCTGAGGCTAATCTTGCACAGACACCAGTGATACAAAATATCTGCAGTCCTTACAGAAACAATAGAAGACAGATACAGAATAATCCCCCACAGACAGCCAGACACTGTGGGAGAGAGATCCAATGGATCTACTGATGTAGAAGCATAGTAGTGGGGGACACCATATTCAATCGGCACAACAAAACACATTAAAATAAATAAATAAATAAGAGTACTCTACTATGAGCTATGGAGTGCCTGGATGGTGCAAATGACTAATTTGCTTGGCTGCTAACTGAAAAGTTGGAGGTCTAACCAGAAGTGCCTCAGAACAAAGGCCTTGTGATCAAGCACTCAGCTACTAAGAGAAAAGTCAGCAGTTTGAACCCACCAACCACCCTGAGGTACAGGACACGACAGTCTGATTCTTCAAAGATTTCCAGTCTTCAAACCTTATAGGGGATTTTTTTTTCTTATATGATTGTTATGAGTCAAAATTGACTCTATAACATAAAACAACAAATAAGCAATTAAGGAGTTCCTGTATGGTGCGAATGGTTAGGTAATTGACTACTAGCCTAAAGGTTGGTAGTTCAAACCCAGCCAAATTGGCCTGGGCAGACAAGACTGGCAATCTGCTCTTGAAAAGTCACAACCTTAAAAATCCCATGGAGTAGTTCTACTCTGCACATGTGTTATTGTCATGAGATGAGACCAACTCCACAGCAACTAATAACAACATGTGCTATTAAGAAAGATTTTAAAATTGCAATTATGAAAAGAGAGGATTATAAACTATCTACAGGTGAACTCTAGCATTAACAGTGAGAAAAAAATAACATATTATAAATGAGGCATCAAAAATAAAGAAAGAAATGATGCTGTAAAACAAATGTGGGAAAAAATTGGCTAGCAATTAAAGAAAAGTTTCAATTAGATTCTCACCTCATACATCAAAATAAGTCCTGGGCAGCTTAAGTTGTAAAATGTGAAAATTTATATAAAACCTCATGCTCAGTCTCAATAGAATTAGGTAAATATAAATTTAAATAGCAAAGAAATACCATATTTGACTAATCAAAGTAGTAAATGCTTACAGAAATGATACATTTAAATGCTGGAATGGTTGCTGTAGATAGATATAAAATATATACTCAGGTGAGTATATAATTGTTTAAAATAATTTTAGAAAATAATTTGCCAATAAAAATAAAGAAATTTTAAAATATTTATATACTTTGAGCAGAAATTATCCTTAAAGGAAACTAATCAGAGATTAGTTGGGAAAATTCACACACAAAAATATCCACTGATGTATAATTTAACATAGGTTTTGAAAAACAAAAAATAGTCCAAAATTTCAAATACAGATGATTATGAGTAGAATACAGTAAGTGGCAAAAAAGTTATTAACAATCATATATTGTATTTGATTACTGAAAGATCTCCTAAACATTTGATATAAAAATGATTGCCTTTAAAATAGTATCATATCAGAAAAAGTAATTGTTGAGTTTTGTATAATAGATTGAAAATTTAGTTCTGCCACTTACTGTTTTGTAGACATGTAGGGTGTGCTTGTTTTCAAAGTTGTATTGCATAGCAAATAACAGAAGGAAAATAAAAAGATCCAGCTCTATTATTGTATTCTATGAGCCCACTATTATAGAAAGTCAAGGAAAGGTTTACTCAGGGAAGGAAATTCACTTTATTGGTTACCAGGAATGGGAAGGAAGGAGAGGAAAAATTTCAGACTAGTTGAAGGGGAGGAAAAATTTCAGACTAGTTGAAGGGGAGGAAAAATTTCAGACTAGTTGAAGGGGAGGAAAAATTTCAGACTAGTTGGGGCTCACATGTTGGTTTGGATGAGAGGAGGGATGGTATGGAAAGAGGCAGTGACCAGCATGATGACACTGGAGAAAGGAAGGACACTAACAAGTGCACATAAGATATAGACAACAGAAGCAAATACTAGTACATGCATGATATTGCATTACCACTAACATCAAACATCAAGCCATGGATAAATGCACAGACAGGTGAGAAGATCAGGTGAGGGTAGGAGGAAAAAAATAAAGAAAAGAAAAAAGAGTACAATGAGGAGCAATTAAAAAAAATCCAAGTAACTAGAAAAAAGAAAAAAAGACTGAATTAAATGATTATAACACAAACTCAACCCAACCCACTGCCATCAGGTAGATTCCAACTCATTGCAATCCTATAGGATCACTCATAGCAATCCTGTAGAAGTGCTCCATAGGGTTTCCAAGGCTGCAAATCTTTACACAGGAGCTTGCTTCATCTTTCTCCTGTGGAGAGGTTTGAACTGCCTACCTTTTAGTTAGCAGCCAAATGCCTTAACCACTGTGCCACCAGAGTTCCTTTAAAATGATTATAGCAGATGTTTAATAAATTACCCCATACCATCCTCCCAATTTTTTTCTCTAAATGTGTGTCTTCTTAAAATATATATTTGTATGCACACATGTATTTTACAGTTGAGATATCACAATATTCATAACATTATATAATAGAGATATGTGATTATGAGACAATTAATAAAAATATGGTGATTTGTCCAAGGTCACATAGGCAATATGAAGCTTATCTGAGACAAGGATCCAGGTCTCCTGGCTCTTGGTTGAATGATAAGCAGCATACATGAAATATCCTTTCTGAAAATAAGGCAGCCTGTAAATACTTGAATGCATAAAGTACATTTTCCCACATTTTAACAATTACCTTCTTGTTTCACTGAAGCGTCCTGACTTGGATGTGCCCCAACCTATTGTCTTGGCTCTGTTTTGCTTTTATGAGAGATCCAAATGCTGGCAATAACAAGACTTAATGGCATGAAATTCAAAAGCAGACTTTTCTTGACGATCTAGACAGGGTACATTTTTAAGGAGTAGGCTGATGATAATGGAGAAGGATCTGTGCCAACCAGACCTAGCATTAAAAAAAAAAAAAAAAATAGCAGATGAATCTATCCTTATCAATTGAGAGTTAGTCTTATTAGTCTCAGGGACTGAATAATCCCATGAATGCATCTTCAGAATATTTTTTAAGATCATTTATGACCATAAAGATTATAACAGCATTATCATCTATGTAACTGTCTACTCACCTCTGAAAAACAGGTATGTAAAACAAGAATAGTTTGTGTTTCATTCTGCATGCTGCATGATTGTTCTGAGCTGTGTGGGAGAAACATGTGTGTTCTTTCTTGAATATATTTGTGCAAATGTGTTGCTGGGATCCTGCTGGTCTGAAGAATTGTGGGTGTTGTGTCAGTGGAGTTTATACTGTGTTTGTGGGAAGAAAAGCTGTAGGAGGTAGTGTGATATGTCTGAAATATGCACCAATGTGTGAGTTAAAAATGAGTCAAGTGTACCTCACAGCCAGCAACATTTTTTCAATGTGCCCAAGTGAGTGGGGCAAAATTCGTTTTTGGTATACTTTGAATTAGATTAGCGCTTACCCATTGAAAATCCAGGGAATCACTTCCATTATCTTCACAGTTAAATGTAAAACATAGGTAGCCTTGGTAGTACAGGAAGTACAAATTTTCAAAGATACTACATTCCCATTACTACCAAGGAACAAAAGCGAACTTTCTTATTTATTTCAAATTTAGAATCAGTGATCTGTTTCAATATGCTACGCACATAAGAGGTTCAGTTAAGAGAAAAAGACAATATATGATAAAATCAGAATATTGCTCAGAATTATGTTCTTCTTAAAATGTTTATATTTGTTCTTGAAAATAGAATGTGTAGTGGGAAATTTAGATGGATTGAAATATACTTTTAATTATTCATATCTACTGATGATGTTGCTCTATGAATTATTAATCAATGATTGAAGATTATTTGTGAGCATATTAATTGTTGCTAGTTGTAAAAGAAATAACATTCTCCTGGCCTCTCATGCCATTTAAATCAAATGCTTTTCTTTTTTTCAGTGCAGCCAATGTATAGCTCTATCTCTTTATTTCACCCAACATATTAAAATTCTGGTTTATCATCTGTTTTTGAAAACAAACTGGAAATTTTTGTGAGAAAGAACAAAATTATATATTTTTTTACATTCCAGTCCTAGCATAACATGTAATGCACAGCAGGCACACAAGAAATATGAGAATGGAATAACTAAAGTGTGTATAAAATACCACAGAAAAAGGCAGGAAAGTAAGTGATAGAAGCCTGTGACATGATGGGTGAATAACTTGATAGCATGTTTTGCATATCATTGTCTTTCCAAGGCACTATAGCATTAATTTCCACCCCATCTTCCCACACTCTCATACAGAAAGGTGGCATCTGGTATTAGGCCAAAAAAGCCTCCCCCATAGAGATGGTTTCCTGGAAGGCAATGTGTAGCATTGAGTCAACATTAAAGAATAACATGAAATGAAGCCAAGTCCATCTTCCAGCCAGCAGCTGCATCAAAGAAGTGTTTCATAACTTAATTAATTAAATAAATAAATATGAAAGATATTCTCTAAATTGACACCCTAAGTGAAAATCCTTTACTTACTTAATTTGTTCATTCATTTGACAAATACTTTATGCACTTACTACGTACCAGGCATTATTCATGGTTGGGAGGAAAGCCATTTCAAATTGCTGTTATTACTTTTATAAGGGCAGAAATTATAGACCTGGGGGTGACATAGTTCATTCAGAACACCAAAGAGGCCATATTTCTCCTCAATTTTTAACAGGAACATTCTAAAAGTTAGAAAAGATTGTTGCAAAACAATGAGAAATGTTTGAGAGAAAATGTGTTTATGCTACTTTTTTTATTATTATTAAAGTTATTTAACCTGACCTTTTGGGGAAAAAAAAATCTGTAAATCCTTGTTTCGATAATTAAAGACCATAGTTAATTCACTCTGCTTTCTGCATAGTTAATTCACTTTACTATCTTTTAAAAGAAAGATAGTAACTTGGAGGTGTTAGAGAATCTTAGCATCCATAAAGAGTATCTTAAAATGATTTTCCATAATTAGCCTTTATTTACAAGGACCCTTGAAAGTGACAATTCAATCTCATAGGAAAAATTCCAAAAGAAAATGCAAAGCAATTTCCTCTGAATATACTGGGGTCTTCTCAAACACCTTGGTGACATCTCAGAATGAGATCATTTTGAAATGTGCACAAGCAATTCTTACATAGAGTATAAATGGATTCCTGGTTGGCACCAATGGTGTGTGCTAGACTATTAACATACGGATTAACACTTCAAACCTACCTAGTTGTGCTGCATAAGTATGACCCAGGGAACAACTGCTTCCATAAAAATTGTAAGCACAAAAACCAGATGGAGCAGTTTTCCTCTGTAACACATGGTGTTACCAGGAGTCAGAAATGATTTGAACGCAAAAAGTATAGAGTTTAACGTCTGTATCTCTCATGCTGAATTCTACTTTATGCCTGGAATTGTTATATTACATGTCCAGAAAAGTCCAAATGCACTGCCTCCAAGTGCATTCTGACTCCTAGTGATCCCCACTGGTTTCCAAGGCAGAAAGTCTTTACAGAAGTAGATTCTATCATCTTTCTTCAATGGAGCAGCTAGTGGGTTTGAACTGCCAACCTTCCGGTTAAAAGTCAAATGCCTTGGACACTGTGCCACCAGAGCTCCTTTTGCATGTCCAGGTTATTTTATTTTTACTTTTTATTGTGATTTGGGTGAAATTTTACAAAGCAGATTGATTTCACATTCAACAGTTCCTATTTACTTTGCTTTGTGATGCTGGTTACACTTTCCACAGTGTAACAACTCACTTCCCACTTCCTACCTTGGTTACCCTTTCCCTGTGTCCTTGACTATGCTTTCCTGCCTCCTTAGCTTTCTCTCTGTACAAATGCTGCCCTTCCAATCTGCCATTGTTGATTGTTCTAAGGAATGCATCTCCCTGGTGAAGGGGTTCAGCTGGTAGAACTGTCTATTGTTTGGCTGAGAGTTAAACCATGGGAATGATATCAATTCCAGGCCCAAAGAGTGATTTAGAGCCATGGTTTAGGAGTCTATCAGACCAGGAAGACTCGTCTTTTTTATGATTTTGAGTTTTTCTCCACATTAATCTCCAACTCTATGCAGGACCTTCAATTTCAAACCCTTTCTGAGTGGTTGGCCATAGTAGCCAGGCACCATCTAGTTCTTCTGATCTAGGGTTACACAGGTTGAAGTCTCATTGGCCTTTTGTCCTTTAGAATAACTGTTTCCATGCATCTTTTCTTTTCTTCACTCCTCCTTGTTCCAGATGAGGAGAGAACAATAGTTACCACTTAGATGACTGCTCACAAGCTTTTAAAACCCCAGTCACTACTCACTAAGTTAAGGCATTGAACAATATTTTTTGTTTACCATTGCCATAGGGGCAGGGAGGTCACATCTTTTGACCTCTAACCCCACAAGAGGAAGACAGAATCACCATCAATAGCCCAAAGCCTATTCCTATGAGGCCAGACATGTTACCTCCCTCCAGATCTTTCATCTCTGACACCAACTGTTCCTCCCACAGCACCCACTGACTCTCTGCTGGATTTGATAATTTGCTACAGTGGCCACACAGAACTCACAGTGTGTGTCTCTCAGGAGCATGTTTCTCTCAGCAGCATATATTTCTCAGCCAGCAGTCAGAGAGACTCTTTCTGCCTCTAGAAGAGCTCCTTTTTGAGCTTAGCAGAGTAGCTAAACTAACCAATCCCAACATCACAATTCTATACACCTGAGAGAGAGTGAACTTCCCAGAAAATTACTTGGTGCTATAC
>NW_006921922.1:1914419-1929730 GCF_000298275.1 Orycteropus afer afer
CTACCAGAGCTCCCTCATTATTATGTATGCAGTAGTATTTGCCCTTATTGTCTCCAGGCTATTTTTTAATAAATTCTACTTAAAAACCTGCACTGGATTACACTTTGGCTATCCAGAAAGATTCTCCCTGTGCACAGTGGTTAAGGGTTGGACTACTAATGGAAAGCTTGGCAGTTCCAAAGCATCAACTGCTCAGTTGGAGAAAGATGTGGAAGTCTACTTCTGTAAAGACTTACAACCCTGGAAATCCTATGAGGCAGTTCTGTTCTATTCTATATAGTCACTTTGAGTCTGAACCTACTCCAAAGCAAAGGGTTTGGTTTGGTATCACAGGGTCTAAAAGCCTGGGAACTAGATTGCCCAGAATTTCTGGGTGTATTTATGCAATTCAGAGACATTAATGGGAGATTTAGAAGGAAGAAGTAAAGCAGAAAAGTCTTTAGCAAAAGTGATATTTTCCAGAAACATTGGGGGATTTTCCTGTGAATCACCTGCATCAGTTGTGGTGCTCTGATCATCAACAAGTAGTTAAATGCACTTTTTAGAACTTCATAATTCAAAATACAAACCAAGCCATTATTCAAAAGCCAAAGCATTTACAATCCTAAAACAATCTGTAAAACATTCAGGATGTCAACTTTATTCAGTTGGGAGTTACAGTTGTTTTTCTAAGACATGAACTAAGATATACTGAAATGTTGATGCTGTCTTTTTACTGAAATCCATGAAAACCAGAAAAGAAATAATAATGTGCTTTTTATTTTGTATTTTATTATGCACATTTCTCTTAACAGCAACAGCAACAACAGCAACAAAAAAAACTTCCCCTTTTACCATTATGACACTACTAAGTTAAGCATGAATATTATATATGGAATAATTCATTAGGTTAACTAAGAGCTTAACAATAATTTGTTTAGGAGCTCTTGATGATAAAGAAAACCAGGCTCAAAATAATCTTGACCAATGTAAGTTGAGGACCTTTTCAGAACACAAACTTTCTATTACTGACTCTGTGGATTCTCCATAGCCTTATTCTTCAAAAACCCTGCATTTTCCTACTTCACCTTGAGGAGAAAACCTAAAACAATCACCTTTCTAATTAAAAGGCAAATCCATAAGTACTGGAAATCTCAATTATGTCAAGGTGAAAATAAGTCATTAATAATAAATTGGAGAATGCATCCAGAAGAGATGAGGAAGTTAAACTTTAAATTATCTTAGAAGAAAACATAACTTTTTCATAGAAATACTCTTCCTAGTATATAATTTCAATGGAAATCATATCAAGATTAGAAGTACATGATTAGAAGTACAAATGAAACCCACACCATGGTCATGGGATGGTTTACATAACTCCCTCAGCCAGTGCAGCTGAGGGTAAGGAGAACGTAGGACATTATTTAAGGTACTGCCATGATACTGCCACAAATGGCATCTGTCTTCAGTTTGATCCTAAAATTGCAAGTGATATTGTTGACTAACCAGGTGCTATCCAGTTGATTCTGACTCATGGCAATCCCATCTGTCGTAAAGTAGCATTGCACTCCATAGGGTTTTGGTGGCTACAAGAGAAGCGGACTGTCAGCCCTTGCAAACCCTTGCAAACTTTCAGTCAGCAGCTGAGCACTAAACCATTTGTGCAATTTAGGGGTTACCTTGCTTACTGCTGTGCCTGAAATAGTGAATGAGTGGATGACTAGAGGGTTAGATACATGAATATAATCTGAAAACTCATGGCTCAGCCATGAGTTTCTACTTATATGAGAAACTAAAACCAAACTCACTGCCATTGTGTCAATTCTGACTCATAGCAACCCTCACTGGGTTTCCAAGTCTGTAAATCTTTACAGAAGCAGACTGCCTCATCTTTCTTCTGTGGAGCAACAAGTGGTTTCAAACCACTGCCCTTCTAGTTAGCAGCCAAATGCCTTAGCTGTTACAGCATCAGAGCTCTTTATTTCTACAAGAGAGTCAGCAGTAGTAAAAATTGAAATATGTCATTGTTTAGGTTTCTGCTCCAAGAAAATCTTGACACAGGAAAGTGATTTTAGATACTCCCTTCAGGAAAAAGAAATGCAGAAGTAGAAAAATGAGAAGAAAAACAGAAAATGAACTTAACATCAGTAAGCTGGTTATTGCTATTGGCCATGGGGCTCAATCTGCCTGGATAAACTCTGATATACCATATAAAACATGCATCATAATCATCCCACCTGGAAATGGGAGGCTGGGGCATTTGTTTATGATCCCCCATCCCCAATGGTGAGGGATTTCTCCATGGATATTAATTATCACATACCTCATTGTTGACCCTGTGTGCAGTAGAACAAGCTTACACCATGACAGAGATAGACTTAAGGAGAAGAGGAGAAGAATCACAGTCACTTGAAGCTCTCAGAACTTTTAGAATTTTCTAATGACAAGGCAGGAAATTTCAGATGGACTACGAGGATATGAGACTCCAAAAATATCTGCTACATGCAAAACTAGAGTTCTTTGAGTTTTAGGAAAACTACTTTAAAAAAAATACATTTTATTGAAATATAATTTCTGTACAGTGAAATACACAAAAGGCACTTGACTGCTAACCAAAAGGCTGGCAGTTCAAACCCACCAGCCACTCAGAAGAAAGATGGAACAATCTACTTCCATAGTGATACTGCCTCAAAAACCCAAGGAGAGGTTGCTATGTGTCGGGTATGACTCGACGGCACACAACAATAACAACAACAACAAAGTGACATGGGTTGATCCTTTTTTTTTTTTCAGTGTTCCCTCCCCTCCCCTTCCATCCCTGGTAACCCACAAAGAAGTTTCCTTCCATATATAAACCTTTTCTTGACTTTTTACAATAATAAACTAATACTATGCTTGTCCTTTTGTGATTGACTTACCTCACTCAGCATAGTATTCTCCAAGCTCATCCACATTATGCAGTGTTTTGCAGATTCTACATTACTCTTTAGTGTTGTATAGTATTCCATTTTGTGTATGTAACATAGTTTAGTTATCCATTCTTCTGTTGATGGTTACTCTTCTGGTTACGTAATGCTGCTCTGACAAGAATATACCACAAAAGGGATGGCCTTAAAAAACAGGAGTTTATTCTCTTACAGTTTGGAAGTTTTAAGTCTGAGTGCAAAGTGCCAGGCTCTAGATGTTGGGTGAAAGCCCCTCAACCTTGGAGTTCAGCTCTGTCTCCAGCTTCCAGCCCACTGGAGCCAGAGGCTTTTCTTCACTCAGATAGCTCCTGGCTGCTGAGACTGACAAACCCAAGGCTGACAAGTAAAAAAGCACAGTCCCAATGTTACAAAACCACACAGAAGGCCATTAATTTAAATCCATTGTATGTCCCAAGGTCAGCAGAGTATGGCAGGGTGCTGAACAATGACACAGCTACATGCAGGGTCCAAGTATGCCATAAACTGGAGACTATCCCCAAGGCTTCTCCTTATATACAGCAAAGCAGACCACCTCCCAAAGGCTGCTTGTGGTAGATCCCACCATGAAGTTGATTGCCAGTCTCATCATGGGATAAATACCACCAGCTGCCCAGCCACTTAACCAGGACCAGCTAAGTTAACATGCAAATTTAATAATCACAGGCATGCAGGTTGTTTCCATCTTTATATCATTGTAAATAGTGCTGTGATAAACATGGGTGTGCACATATCTGTTCTGTCCTGGCTCTCACTTCTTTAGGATATATACTTAGTCATGGGATAGCTGGGTCAAATGGTATTTCTAATTCCAGTTTCTTAAGGAATCGCCGTACTGCTCTCCACAGTGGTTGTATCTATCATTTGACTATCCCATCAGCAATGTAGGTGAGTCCCAATGTCTCCACATCCTCACCAACATTTATTTTCTGTCTTGTTGAACTTTTCCATCAGTGCCGGGATGAGATGGTATCTCATGGTTGTTTTGATTTGTATCTGTCTGATGGCTAATGAATGTGAGCATCTCTTCATGTATTTGCTGGCCACCTGAATATCCACTTTGGTGAATATCTATTCATATCTTCTGACCAGTTTTTCAATTGGATTGTTCCTCTTTTTGTTGAGGTGTTGGAGTTTTCTATAAATATTAGAGATAAGTCCCTTGTCAGATATGTGATTATTGACAAGTATGAATTTTTTGCTGTCATTATGTTATGTGCTTTTGTTCATTGTTCCTGATTTGTTTCATACAATTTTCTGTGCTGAGCTCATTTTGTTTATGAATTATGTTATCACTTCCTTCATTGCTGTTGCTTTAGTATTTGCTAAGTATTTGTGCTGGTCCTCTCTTTTATTTCAATATGAAGGTTTATCATTTTTCTTTGAGGTTACCCTGTGATTTATAATTTTCTTCCCAAGTTTAGAACAGTGTGTTCTATCATGCAGTTGTTTTGATTTCCCTACCATTTTGAAGTTCTGTAACTACAAAATTTTTTTTCTGCTTTTGGTTTGTAGTTGTCCTCATTTGTCAGTTGATGTCTCTGGTTACATTTACAATACTTTAGGCTTATTTACTTTGGATACTTCCATAATTGGGTTGGTTTCTAGGTTCCGTCATCATGTGCATTAATGTTTCTAAGTTATGACATCATGTGCATTAATGGTAGGTTGTTGTTCGCTGTTGTTGTTTCTCTGTCCAAAGGACTCCCTTTAGCATCTCTTGTAAGGTTTGTCTGGTTTTAACAAATTCCCTTAATTTCTGCTTATCTGAAAATCTCCTAATTTCACCATCATATATGAGGGAAAATTTTGCTGGGTATATAATTCTTGGTAGGAAAGTTTTCTCTTTTGGGCTTTTACATATACCATCCCATTGTCTTCTTGCTTGCATGGTTTCTTCTGAGAAATCCAAGCTTAGTCTTATTGATTGCCTCTTGTAGGTAACCATTTGTTTTTCCCATGATGCTTTCAGGATTCTTTCTTTGTCTTTGGGTTTGGTGAGTTTGATGATGATACATTTTGGTGATGTTCTTTTGGGATAAATCCTGTTTGGGGTTCATTGGACTTTTTGAATAGACATATTTTCATTTTTAATCATACCAGGAAAATTCTCTTCCAACAAATCTTTGACAATTTTCTCAGTGGTTTATTTGTCTCTTCCTGTTCTGGAATTCCTATTACATGTAAGTTATTCCTTTTGATGGTATCCCACATGAACATTAGGGTTTCTTCATTTTGTTTTGACCTTTTTCTGATTGATCCCTTTCCAAAGAAGTATTGAGGTATTTGTCTTCAATCTCACTAATTCTGACTTCTGTTGATTCATTTCTACTCATTTGCCCTTTCAATGTGTTATATGTTTCTGAAAATGTAGTATTCATCACCCAGATTTCTATCTGCAGATTTTGTATTATTTCTAATTTTTTCATTTATTTTGTCATTTTGTTCTTGTATTGTCTTCCAAAATTGTTCTATGTCTTTTTTTTTCTGTGTCTTCCTCATTTTTGTCAGTGTTTTCCTTGATCTGTCTCTCAATCTGTTGAAGGAACCTAAATATAATTCTTTTGAATTCCTTCTAAAGAGTTCTAATGCTGCTGCTTCCTCAGGGAGGTTTTTTGTGTCTGTATCCTGGTCCTTTCTTTCTCCTGCTTTATCTTGCTTCTTTGTGTAGACTGTGATGCTCTTTTGTCTCCAAGACATTGTGACATTTTTGTGTTTATATTTATTTGGTGATTGTATGTTGGAGGGACTTGCCCACGATTTCTGTTTTCTTTGGATGCTATCAATGTAAACAGGGTACTATGCTCCTCTATTTGCTAGTTGTCAGCACTTATACACTTACCACCTGTCTCCTTTCCCATTGGCAGCCTCCTGTATGCCCTTGCTGCCATTGGCAAATGGAGCCTATTCTTAGGTCCCTGAAATCCAATAAGAATGCTGTAACTTTAAAATCCAATATGGCCACCATTTATAGACATTCAAAATGGTTGCATCCTCAGTCACTTTAAATATCAAAAATGGCCACTGCTACTAAATAATCAAAATGGCTGTGCCCTCTGGATAGCCAAAAGTCTACAGCTCAGGTTGTCTCTCTCCTTGCTGTTTCCTTTCCTGGTCATAAGCCACCAGTGTAGTTGTCCCTGCAGCCCTTGGTGATCAGAACTAATCTTTAGGTCAGTTCTCAGGTCCCAGCACCACTTGTAAATATTCGGGTTGTTGGTCCCATCAGAGTAGCTGACAGTTCACAGCTCTGACTGTCTCCATACTCATTGTTTTCATTCAAGTTTTACCACTAGTTTGTGCCTAATCCAATTCTGTATAGTTCCTTCCAAATCTCAGGGGTCCAGGATTATCTTCTGTATCTCTGTCAATTGGTTTTTCTTTTCTTTTTGAAGAATGTCTGTGTAGCTTCTCTACCTATTCTGCCATCTTACCAGAAGTCCAAAAACTACATTTTTAACTCAGAAAATATTGTCATACTTGTTTATAACAAAACTAAAATTATGCTATGAAAAGAAACTCTCCTATAAAGTTTACATATAATTCACCTTCATGTGTAAAAATATATCTCAAAACCTGTCAAAATATTGTAGTTTTAGAACACATTTATATGATTGGCTTGGGAATCTTTTATATATGAGGACCAAAACTCATCTTCTGATCTGCTTACTCAAATCCAACAACATCTGACAATTATTTATGGGTATTTTTTTTATTGTTTTTAGTGAAATTGTGTGCTTTAATAGTTATGAAAAAGAAGGCAAGTATGGTCAAGAGTTGATATTATTAAATACCATGACCCTACTACAGTACTCTAAGCATTCTGAACTATATGTGCTACTGTTGTGTTGTATCTTCCATCATCATAAACTTATCACTTCAGGATAAATTATTTGTCTTATAACTTTTCTAATTCTTATAGGAACAAATATGTGCATTGTTCATAATTTATGTTCAATTAAGGCTTTTTGAGCTGAAAACAATTTTCCATTTTCAAATTTATTCAGAAAGAATAATACATACCAAACTCACTGCCATTAAGTCGACTCTGACTCATAGTGACCCCACTAGGTTTCTGAGCCTGTAAATCTTTACATAAGTAGATTGCCTCATCTTCTTCCTTTGGAGCAGCTGCTGAGTTTGAACTGCCTACCTCCTGGTTAGCAGCCAAATGCCTTATCCACTACACCGCCAGAGCTCCTGAAAACATATAAAAGACATAAATTTTCTCTCTACAGGAGAAGTTATTGTCAATTAATAATAAGAAGAAGAAGACTAATACTAATAAATATAGACAAAATCTCATAATATTAAAGAAGTCAAGTGTCTACTATTGAGGTTTTTTGTTTGTTTGTTTGTTTTCCATATGCTACCTCAAAATTAGAGACCTGGGTGGGATTTGGTTATATTTGAATATGGTATTCCTGGCCACTTCCAGATAACAGAATAGAAATCATTATCCAGTGGTGTCACTAGGGTTGGTGTCACCCAGTGCAATACTGTCACTTCCCCATGGACCTCATCCCATTAAATTCTGACTCATAGTGACCCCACTGAGTTGCAAAGGCTGTAAATCTTTATGAAAGTAGATTGCCTCATCTTCCTCTTGTGGAGAAGCTACTAGGTTTGAACCACCTATCTCCTGGTTAGCAGCAAAATTCTTTATGCACTGTGCCACCAGAGGTACTTATTAGAATCCTTAGTCATGTGTATTATCAATTTTAATCCTACAATAATATGTGATAAAAATCATGGTAAATTGCTTAGATGTAATATTTTTTAGATTATATGAATTCTAGAAACAAAATTTGTTTGAAAATTCTTTCTACATTGGTCACATTATTAGCTACAACAATGTTAGTAACTGTGTGGGAGTTACTTTTATTTTTCTCCTTCTTTTCCTTTAATCACTGCCTAATTTTCAAAAAAGGTAGTGATACAGGTTCATAAATACTACTTACCACAATATTGTAGCTAAACACAAGAAATTTTACAAAATCAGTGACTATAAAAACATCAGCAGCAATTGAAAACAGTAGCTCTTGCTTGTAGACCATGCAGACAAAACCATGTGGTTCAAAACATCATTGTAATTGGGTAGTAATAATATCTCTGCCCAGAGTAATTTGTTCAAAAAGTAAATTAGTATAGAGTTTTAGCTTTATACATATATTGAAACATATAAGCTGGGCTTACAAAAATATTTTCTGTTGTTATAACTACAGGAATATTGTTTATAAAAAATAATAAATCTCTACTGAAACACTGCACAAAATTTTATAGACACTCATTTTGATGTCACTCTCCTTGGCAGTGTCACTTGGTACAGTCTGCACACTCTACATCCCCATAGTGACTCACTGATTTATTATCATGCGAAGACCCATTATGTGCATTGTTTATCTTAGAATAAATTTGCCAGTGCAAATAATTTATAATCATTTCCGTAATCCTTTCAAAAATAATTTTCCATAATTTTTTGTTATTTTTATTTATTCACATATTTATAATAAAAAATCAATTTAAGTGTTATTACATATACTTACAGATAGAGCCTCTGAATAATACTCCCATGAAGAGTCATACAACACTGTTGAACATAGTGCCAGAAGATTAGTCCCTCAGATTGGAAGGCACTCAAAATACCACTGGGAAAGTGCTGCCTCCTCAAAGTAGAGTCGATCTTAATGACCTGGGGGGAGTAAAGCTTTCTGGACATTCATTTGCTGATGGGGCATGATTCAAAGTAAGAAGAAAAAATTGCAAATATCCATTAATAATCAAAACATAGAAAATATGAAGTAGGAATCTAGGAAAACTGGAAGTTGTCAAAAATCAAATGGAACACATAAGGATCAATATCCTAGGAATTAGTGTGCTATGAACTATTATTGGCCATTTTGGATCAGACTAGTGTAAGATCTCTGGTGGTGTAGTGCCTCAGGCATTTGACTCCTAACCAGAAGGCTGGCAGATCAAGCCCACTAGCCACTCCTCTTAGAATTATAGGACAATGAGTTCTGTATTATTGCTGAATGAAATTTTAAAGATTAAATAGATTAATCAACTTTTTTATCTTAAAGATATCAAAACCCAGAAAAAGTCCATTCATAGTGTGTTGTCTTTAAAAAAAAAAAAAAGATAAATGTTGGACTAAAGTGTCATATTAAATACTACAATTAAAATATATGAAAATAATTTTCTTTTTTATTTAACAATTTGGAGTGTGTGCTGATTTCTATGACAATTAATGATAATTTTAGTTTTGATTTTTTTTATAGTTTTATATAGGTAGAGGAGCTCTGGTAGCATAATGGCTAAAGCACTTCACTGCTAACCAGAAGGCTGGTGGTTCAAACCCCCCAGCTACTGCTCAGAAGGAAGTTTGAGCAATATACTTGCATAGTGATACAGTCTTGGATACCCAAGGAGGAGTCACTATGAGTCAGATCTGACTCAATAGCACATAACAACAACAACAACATAGATATATGAGATTTTTCAGCAAAATAGTAGGAAAGTACAATAAAATATCTTTAACTTTTCACTAGAGTTTGTCAGCAGTTTCATAAATATGGTAATTTCTGTCATTATTTTCAAGCTTTTTGGCACTTTTTTCCAAAGGTCTCTCTTTATCCTTCATTAAACAAATTATTCTTTCTGAATTTCTACAATATTATCATCTTTGCTGATTTTCTTTAATTCAAATTTTGATTTCTTATTCTGCTAGGGCCTCCCTTATCAATGACTTAACATGTGATTTGAACCAATAAACCAAACCAAACTCATTGCCATTGGGTCAATTCCAACTCATAGTGCCCACATAGGACAGAGTAGAACTACCCTACATATTTCTAAGGCTGTAAATCTTCACAGAAGCAGACTACCTCATCTTTCTCTTGTGGAGACAGTGGTGAGTTTTAACTGCTGACCTTTCCATTAGAACCTGAGCACTTAACCACTGTCCCATTAGGGCTCCTGTGATTTGAACAGTTTTCTAAAATTACTTTTGTTGAGCCAAGGTCTGAGGTTACCAAGAAAGACACAACTTACACAGAGACATTGAACAGAATAACACTATACTTGCATAGACAAGAAATGTAACATAGCACCTTCACTAGTGGGTGCCAGTCCCTCATGGCCAGTGAGTCATTTCCTGCAGCTGATGCAGGGCTGGCAGTCTGCACATACCCTTGTCCTGTTGCTGTTGAAGGACTCTGTTCCTTCCCATCCCTTTCCCTGGGAACAGATGTAGTAGTGTGATTGGAAAGGTGCAATATGACACATATGCATTAGTAAAACAAAGAAGTACCCATTACACCCATAATAAGGAAGGTGTTCTCTTTATAAGAAATAAGTTGGGGCAGAAAGAGGTGTGGTTACCAGTCTACATTATTAGGGAATATCCTGGGCCCAAAGCTCTAAACCTTTTGCAAGATTTGCAATCCCAGTTCAAGAGAATAGTAAAGCCATCCAGGTCAATATATAAGGATAAATTAGAGTATTGGTTAATACCTGCCACCCTCCCAAATCCATTGCCATTAAGTAAATTCTGACTCATAATGATCCCCATTGGGTTTCCAAGGCTGTGTATTTTTATGAAAATTTATTGCCTCATCTTTCTTCCTTGGAGCAGCTGGTGGGTTTGAACCATGGAACTTCTGGTTAGCATCCAAATGCCTTGCCCACTATGCCATCAGAGCTCCAGGAGGGGTAATTTAATCCTTTGCATAAGGATCATTCCTAATAATTCAAATTGTTTTAAGAAACCCCAAACTAGTAACAATGAGGTCTTAAATGATGACTAATGCAACAATGAAGCTCTAAATATGTAGAAAAAGACGTGATGTCATTAAGACTCACCTAAAACAAGTTATAGCAAAATACTTGCATCTTTGTTTTTGATAATGTAAACCAAATTGATGAAGAGCAAGAGATCTAGAAAAACATGACTGAACATTATCCAGACAATTCACACAGCATTTCTCAAATCTCTTTAGATATAAAATAATTGATAGATTTTACTTGTAACATTTAATTGAGATTAAGATGTCAATGATTGCAAGTTTCTATATTCTGTACCACAAAGAAAATAAAAACTTTTTCAATTAGTATTACATTGTACTTTATTATAACCTAGAAGTTTTATGTTATTTTTACTGAAGATCTCTTTTTGGCTGATTTTTGACATAAAGTTATCATATATCACTCTTATGTACATATTAATATAAACATTTAAATAAAACTATTTGTTTAGTTAATGCTAAGATTGATTCATATTCAGAATCTTCTGAATCATGCTGTTACTCAGTCTTTGGAGTCTCTGTTTTTCCATGTAATATTGTTCTCTGTGGTGGCACCATGAGTTTTGGTGATGCAGTCGTTATCAAAATAGTCAGCACTGTTGTCTCCAAAACTTTCTTCCAAATAGCTTCCACACATTCTGAGTTTTGATACAGCCTACCTTGATTTTAGCACATGTGTAGGCAACAAAACCATACCATGACATTGTTGGTGCCATGCCAACAATAATTATGAGACACTACTGATGGTAACCCACATTCTGAATTCAGATATGTTAAAATATATTTAAAAATACAAGTATTAGAATCAATTATATCTGACAGTTGAAAAACTATCCCCAAAGAATGTATCAAGGCCCACTTGGAAATAATTTTTAATATATTTAATGGTATTCCTTTGGATTGTGTCCATATCTCTGCCTTGTTCAAACTAATCCTCAATATCTTAGATGACATGAATATCAAAATTATGTATTAAATGAAAGTAGAGTCAATACCCAATGCAAAAGATAACAAGACAACTAACAGAAGGAATGTAATAAATATTTATTGTGGTGCTGTGTATACAGCTGCTTCTGTTCACAGGGAAATTTCCCAATGATCCAATTCAGTTTACCTTGGTGAAGGGGCAAGATTCTCCTTTTAGTTCTTCAATGCAGCAAATGTATCTAAATCTGGGGCTTTTTCAGAATAGGTGAGAAGATATTTGGTGACAGATATCTATCACTCTTGATCAGCAGGTTGTAGACAGATGATGGGTTGGTGGGAAGAATACATACTAAAGGACAGCTCCTGTGCTTTTTTGACTCCCCAAAAAGTAACAGTTCTTTCTAAAAATCCAATTTACAAACATTTCCCTTCCCAAACTCTTGAAAAACTTTTATGTTCTCAATGATATTGAGGAACATAGGAAACATCCAACCCATTCTTCACCACCTACTTTGAAAAATGTATTTAGCTTAACATCACACTTTGCTATTTTATAATACAATCTTTAGGTCTCAGCTGAAGTTCCATTTAGCAGACAATAATAAAAGTAAATATAAGATGCTGCAGTACCACTGAAAGGCTATAACTGTTTGAAATGGATTACAGAAGGGATAGTAATAATTTGTGCTACTGGTTTTCAACATTTGTTTGTTTCTTTTGCCAAATGAACATGCTGTTGTTCTTGTTAGGTGCCATCAAGTCCGTTACCACTCTATGTGCAGCAGAATGAAACACTGTCCAGGCCTGTGCCATCCGCAAAATAGTTGTTATGTTTGAACAAATTGTTGCCACCTCTGTGGCAAACCATCTTGTTCAGATTTTCCTCTTTTCCAGTGATCCTCTATTTTACTGAGTATAATGTCTTTCTCCAGGGAATGCCCCCTCCCAATAATATCCCCAAATTACATGAGACCAATTACCACCATCCTTGCTTCTAGGGAGTATTCTAGTTGTACTTCTTCCAAGACAGATTTTGTTCTTCTGACAGTCCATGATACGTTCAATATTCTTCAGCAACACCATAATTCAAAGGCATCAATTCTTCTTCATTATTCCTTATTCACTGTCCAGCTTTCACATGCATATGAGGCTATTGAAAATACCATGGTTTGGTCAGGTGCACGTTAGCCCCCAAAGTGATATTTTTGCTATATAACATTTTTTTTTTTTTTTTTTTAGGATTTGGGTGAAGATTTACAGAGTAAATTCACTTTTCATACAGCAGTTCACATATACTTGGTCTCATGTCATTGACCAAAATTTACAATGCAGCAGCTCCCCTCCCACTTCCTCCCCATAGTTACCTCCTCCCAGTGTCCATCCCTTCATACTCTTCGAGAGGCCCATTGTCTGCCAACCCTGTATATGATCTTGGATACACTCTCCATTTAGACATACATAATTGTTTAGCTTGTTCACCCATCTATCCGTCCCTATACCCATGTTTGCTTTCATTGACAACTCAGTATTGTATTTACAAAGGGGTTCATATTTGTTGTTTGTACTGCCCATGTAACTCTCTCTGTCTTTCTCATCCTCAATGCTGCCATATTGGTCACTCACATTTGGTACATTGCCCTTCTCTTCACCCAAATCAATATTTATCTCTATCTATCTAACAGCATTCCCTCCCCTTCCCTCCCACCCCTGGTAACCAACAAAGAAAATGTCCCCCAATATATAAACCTTTCCTTAACTTTCACAATAACGGACTAATACAATATTTGTCCTTTTGTGACTGACTCTCATACACTGCCGGTGGGACTGTAAAATGGTACAACCATTGTGGAAAGCAGTATGGCGATTCCTTCAAAAGTTGGAAATACAAATACCATTTGACCCAGCCATCCCATTACTAGGTATATACCCTAAAGAAGTGAGAGCCATAACAAGAACAGATATATGCATGCCGATGTTCATCGCAGCACTATTTACAATAGCCAAAACTTGGAAACAACCTAGATGTCCAACAACTGAGGAATGGATAACCAAACTTTGGTACATTCACACAATGGAATACTATGCAACGCTAAAGAATAATGTAGAATCTGCAAAACACCGCATAACGTGGATGAACTTGGAGGACATTATGCTGAGCTATATAACATTTTAAAGAGATCTTTTGCAGGAGATTTGCTCAATATAACATGTACTTTGATTACTTTTGGATCCAAGTGAAATCTTTCACAACTTCAATCTTTTTGTCAATTGTCATGATGTTACTTTTGGTCTGGTTGTGAAGAGTTTTGCTTTCTATACTTTGAGGTGTAATCCAAACTGAAGTCTTTGATCTTCATCATTAAGTGCTTCAAGTCCTCTTCACTTCCATCAAGCAACACTATGTTGTCTGTATATTACAGGTTATTGATGAGTCTTTCTTCAATCTTGATTTTGTATTCTTCTACATACAGTCCAGCTTCTTGGAATATAAGGCACAAAGATTAAATAAGTATGATGAAAATATACACTCTGACTTACACCTTTACTGATTTTAAATCAAGTAGTATCCCCTTGTTCAAACAACTATCGCTTGGTCTTGGTCTATGTGCAGGTTCCACGTGAACAAAATTCAGTATTCTAGAATTCTGGTTTTTTGCAAGGTTAACCAGACAATTTAATGCCTTTGGATAGTTAAAGAAATAAAGAGAGACATCCTTCTGGAATTCTCTTCTTTCAACCAATATCTATCTGACATCAACAAAGATAGCCCACATTCCACATCCTCTTTTGAATATGGATTGAATTTTTGGCTGTTCCCTGTTGATTCACTGCTGCAATCAGTTTTGAATTATTTTCAGCAAAATTTTACTTATTTGTCATATTAATGATTTTTTTTAATAATTTCCACATTCTGTTGGATCACCTTTTTTTTAATGGACATGAGTATGGATCTCTTGAAAATTTTTGGAATAGACAACTGAGAGCTCTCAGCATTGCATCTGTTTGTTGAAATATTTAAATTGGTATTCCTTCAACTCCTGGCACCTTGTTTTTTTGCCATTGCCTTCAGTGCAGCTTGGAATTCTTCCTTCAATACCTCTGATTCTTGATCATATGCTACTTTCTCAAGTTGTTTATGTTCACCAATTTTTTGTTTGTTTGTTTGTTGTTGTTGTTGGTACAGTGACTCTTTTTATTCCTTCCATTTTATTTGATGCTTACTGAGTCATTCAATATTTTGTGCATGGAACACCCAATATTGCACTTCAAAGCTTGAATTTTTCCTTCAGTTTTGTCAGCTTGAAACATACTGAGAATATTCTTTCCTTTGGTTTCATAACTTCAGGTCTTTCATTATAGTACTTTGCTGCTTTGAAATCTGGTCAATTCTATGTTTTACATTCTATGTTTAAGAGCAAATTTTAGAGTCTCTTTTAACATTAATTTTAGTTTTTTCTTTCTTTCTTGTCTTTTGAATTATTGTCTGTTTTCTCTATATATTATAACCTTGGTGTCATCCCATAACTCTTCTAGTCTTCACTCATTAGTATTCAATGCACCAAATCTATTCTTGTGATGGTCTTTAAATTCAGATGGGACATATTCAAGGTCATACTTTAGCTCCTATAGATTTGCT
>NW_006921922.1:1933287-1946815 GCF_000298275.1 Orycteropus afer afer
AATCCCCAAGCTATCTGTGCCATCAGGATCACTCAGGATCGCTGCCAGACCGCAGCTCCGTCTGTCTCCTTTTTTAGTATTTTCATGCAAATTCTTCTGCTAGTTGGGATTTAGTCCACTTCTATATCCTTTCCTTCAAGGTTCAAGGGTCCAGGATTATCTTCTGTGTCTGTGTTAATTGGTTTCCCTTTTCTTTGTTGAAGAGGGTCTGTGCAATCCTTCTGTCTAGTCCGCCATCTTGGCCAGACCTCGCCCAAAATCTTTCTTATAAAGAGAACACCTTCCTTGTTGTGGGCGTAATGGGTACTTCTTTGTTTTACTAATGCATATGTGTCATATTGCACCTTTCCAATCATACTACTACATCTGTTCCCAGGGAAATGGGTGGGAAGGAACAGTGTCCTCAACAGCAACAGGACAAGAGTATGTGCAGACTGCCAGCCCTGCATCAGCTGCAGGAAATGACTCACTGGCCATGAGGGACTAGCACCCACTAGTGAAGGTGACTATAATAAATTTCTTGTCTATGCAAGTATTGTGTTATTCCGTCCAATGTCTCTCTGTAAATTGTGCCTTTCTTGATAACTTTAGACCGTGGGTCAACAAAAGTAATTTTAAAAAACTGTTCAAATCATAGGAGCCCTAATGGGACAGTGGTTAAGTGCTCAGGTTCTAATGGAAAGGTCAGCAGTTAAAACTCACCAGTGACTCCACAGGAGAAAGATGAGGCAGTCTGCTTCCATGAAGATTTATAGCTTTAGAAATATGTGAGGCAGTTCTACTCTGTCCTATATGGGCACTATGAGTTGGAATCGACTTAATGGCCATGGGTTTGGCTTGGTTTTTTGGTTCAAATCACATGATAAATCATTGATAAGGGAGGCCCTCGTGGGATAGGAAATCAAAATTTGAATTAGAGAAAATCAGCCACGATGATAATATTACAGAAATTCAGATAGAATAATGTGCTTAATGAAGGATAAAAAGAGACCCTTGGAAAAAACTGCCAAAAATCTTGAAAATAATGGCAGAAATTATTATCTTATGAACCTGCTGCCCAAATCCAGTAAAAAGTTAAGGATATTTTATTGTACTTTCATACTATTTTGCTGTTGTGTTGTTGTTATTTGCCGTCAAGTCAGCCCTGACTCATAGCGACCCCTCCTTGGGTTTCTGAAGCAGTATCACTATGGAAGTAGGATTGCCCAACCTTCCTTCCAAGGAGTGGTTGGTGGGTTTGAACCAGCAGCCTTCTGGTTAGCTGGAAAATCTTATATATCTATGTTGTTGTTGGTGTGTGCCATCAAGTCGGATCCGACACATAATGACTCCTCCTTGGGTTTCCCAGGCAGTATCACTATGGAAGTACATTGCCCAATCTTCCTTCTGAGGAGTGGCTGGTGAGTTTGAACCACCAGCCTTCTGGTTAGCAGTCAAGTGCCGTAGGCACTATGCTACCAGAGCTCTTATATCTACATAAACCTATAAAAAAATCAAAGTTAAAATTATAATTTAATTGTTGTAGAAATCAGCACACACTCCCAATTGTTAAATATAAAATAAAATTATTTTCATATATTTTAATTCTAGTATTTAATATGATACATTAGCCCAGCTTTTATCCACTCTTCATTTTGAACTTGTGTTTCTTTTTTTTTTTTTTAAGACACTGTGGATGGACTTTTTTTGGGTTTTGATATCTTCAAGATAAAAAAGTTGTTTAATCTATTTAATCTCTAAAATTGTATACAGCAATAATACAGAACTCATTGTCCTATAATTCTAAGACCAATTTTCCTTTTTTGTATAGATTTTAAATGCTTTCTCTGCTGTAACAATTTTGATCAATATATGATGCGTTATAGTAACTTCAATTTTGAATACTGTATAATAGTATATTACAATAGTAGCTTTAGGCATGCACTATAAAAGTAGACTGCCTTAATTCAAAACTCAGCTCCAACATCAACCACTGTCTGATAATTTAAATTCTCTTGCCTAAATATCTCCATCTATAAAATGGAGTAAATGTAGCTATGTCAAATTTTATTGAGTTAATTTGTTAATACTTGCATAATTCATAGAACAGTGCCTTGTTGTCATGTGTTGCTATTCTATATTGTTTCATAAATTCATAGATTAATAAAACATTTATTAATAATATTGTTTTATAAATAAATATATTATTGATGTTTATTAAATATTAATGATTGATTAACAACTGCTAAGTGATAAAAAATGTAAATAAAACAAATATCAATTAAATCTCTAGATTTTCCACCAGAACAGTGGTTTGAAAGTTGATTGCATGAGGATTATCTTGGTAAACTATTTTGCTTTCATCGTTAGCCTTTGTTCATGGAAAGCAACTAGTGACAGATCTATTAGAATTATTCTTTATTTCTTCATATGTTGTTGTTGTTGTTTGCCATCGAGTCGGCCCTGACTCCTAGCGACCCCTCCTTTGGTTTCCGAGGCAGTTATCACTCATAGGATTGCCCAACCTTCCTTCTGAGGAGTGGCTGGTGGGTTTGAACCGCCAGCCTCTTGGTTAGCAGTCAAGTGCCTTTAGGCACTATGTTATTTCTTCATATACTAAAATTCAACTAAATTTTCTTTGTCATACCTAATTTATTTAAAGATACTCAATAATACACTGAGTGCATTAATACAACTGTGTAGCACTAGCAGGAATTATACAGAGATGTTGAATCAAGAGCAAGGGAACCCTAAATACTAGATTCCCTGTATTAGCTGTGAGACCAGGCAAGTTACTTAATCTCTGAAGCTCACTTCACTTATCTGGGAGAATGAGGATGGAAAACTGAGGAATCTTCCTGAGCTCATATTTTGTTCCAAAATAAACAGAATATTAGTGGGCCTTCTGGCTTCTGCAGTATGGCACATTTCCACATAACATCACATTCAACAGATGAAATTCCACATTAAGAACACACTGAAACACAAGACTATTCTTACTCAAGTTTCTGAAGATGGACAAAAGAAATACACTACATGAAATGGAACAATATACTATAGAGTTTTCTTTGCTGCTTTCGGTTTCCAAACCTCTGTAATTGCTTGCTTAGAAAGTATCTTTTCCCTTTCACCCCATATTTCATTTCCAAAAACCTTTCCTCTCAAATCTCTCTTCAGTGCTTCAGCATTGGTTTTCATATTCACTTGGTATCTTCCTTTACATTTCAACACGCAGCTGTATGTTAGGTAGATCAATTTAGCTTCTTTAGCCTTCAATCAATTCTTTTTACCAGACTTTTTCTCCAGTCAGCCCCTTATACCAAAGTAGATTGATACATATCCCTTAATTCTACTCCTTTTATCTTTATGAAACTGACAAATATTGCCCAAAATTCTCTGCGTCCCAATTCCGATAAAATCATGCATAACATTGAACATAATCTCAAGGAATATCCTTGAAAAAGAGATTTACAGTTTTGGCAGTACTGACAGTAGTAATATTGCCAGGCAAAAAATATGTAATTAAAATGGAATGGCATAATGTTTTTCCCTTAGGTAAAAATGCTGGATGGTCAAAAAGTATATTGCAGAGCGCAAAAGTTGGAAACAAAAGATGGAAGTAATGAAGGACAGGGTTATCCTTTCTTCCATTTGCAAGAAATCCAAATAAGATACACTTTTCTTAAGTAAATTGCATTTTTTAAATAACTTATAAAAATTGCCACAAAATTTCACATTAAAAAAATTACTAATCCTTTCAAAATAATTTTCCATAATCTCTATTTTTATTTATTCACATATTTATAAGAAAACATTAATTTAAGTGTTGTTACATGTACTTACAGATAGAGGCTCTAATTAACACTTCCATGATAAGGGGGAAAAAAATGATTAGAAGTCATTCATTTATTGCTTCATAGAGTAAGACAGTGAAATGATAGGGAGTTCTACCAGAAGTCTAGGTGGGATTGGCAGTACTCCACATTTCAATCTCACTGGCCAATCTGTTTAAAAACAAGAGCTGTATATTATAAAAAAAGAAAAAGAGTTTAAAGTGTCTGGACTTTTGATATTTCCAGGCATTAACAATATTAGCTGTAGTAGAACCTGAAAATTAACCAAAATTATTTCTCAATTGTCATGGACCCAAGTAGCTACAACATATAACCAATTCATCTGTTCAACAATGTATCCTTTAGCAAATTAAAGAGGCAATTCCAAACTTTTCTAGAAAGACTATTATTTTCAAGCCTTTGTCCTATACCTATTAATTTCAGACTTCCAAAATAGCAAGGAATGCCTTTCTTCTGCCTAGTGTGGCTTACTAAACAGGAAAACACATACATAAAATCCAAGTCCCTCAATATGAGTTTACTGCCCTTATTCCCTAGTAGTATGTCTCTTTACTCTCAATTCTTTATATTTATTGGATTTCTTAACAGAAGTCTCTACTAATCAGAAAGAAGTAAAATGACACATGACTGTACAAGCATGTCAATTCTGATTTCCAATACTCCAGAGGGTCCATGTAAATGAATCCATTCTACTTATGTCTCCTGCTGAAGGGATAGCTCTAGATGGCCATGGCCTGTACCACTTAACTTAACTCCCTCCTGGCCACACCAGAACAGGTACTTTAATGTAGTTCAACATAATCTGTAGCTGTGCAGCAATACTTTATTTGCCTCATACAGCAAGGTAAAATGAGGCAAACTGATTTTTACTTTCAGGTCTACTTGAAGATAATCAGACAACTGATGAAGGAGCTAAAGCTGAATAGATGCATAAAACCAAACCAAACCCACCGCCATATAGTTGGATCCAACCCATAGTGACCTCTCCTCGGGTTTCCCAGGCAGTATCACTACAGAAGTAGATTGTCCAACCTTCCTTCTGAGGAGTGGCTGGTAGGTTTGAACCACCAGCCTTCTGGTTAGCAGTTAAGTGCCTTAGGCACTACACCACCAGAGCTCCTGAATAGATGCATAGAGAGCATTAAAAATATAAAATTAGGGTTCATACACAGGGGAATCAAACCTGGGAATGAGGAATTATTGAAAGCCAAATTCATGAGGACACAGAAACTGTAAACTACATTAAATTTGAGTGGAGACAATAAAACAGTCAGACCAGAAGGAGAACAGAAATAAAGAGAATAGATGAGTTAATAATTTAATATTAGATTGAAGATGCATGCCCTATCCTATTTGGATTACTTACTGCAATATCGTCTTAACAATGGCCATGGAGTAATTTTTGCCCCCTGTGATTCATTTGAAGGAGCTCTGGTTGTGCAGTGGTTAAAGTATTTGGCTACTAACCAAAGGTCTATGGTTGAAACCAACAAACCACTTCATGGATGAAAGATGAGACAGTTTGTTGCAGTAAAGATCACACAGCTTTGGATACCCTGTGAGACAGTGTTCATTCATTCTTCATATAATAGCCAGCACAGTGTTTTGTTGTGTTTTGTTTTTAATTTGAGTGAAAGCTTACAGAACAAGTTGATTTTCCATTAAACAATTCATACAAGTTTTGTTTGTGACATTCATTATGTTGTTGTTGTTGTTAGGTGCTTTCCAGCTCATAGTGACCCTTGCACAGCAGAACAAAACACCACTTGATCCAGTGCCAGCTTGCCAGCTCCAGGATCCTTGCTATACTTGAACCTATCATCGCAGCCACCATGTCAGTCCATCTCAATAGAGGCCTGCCCCTCTTTTGTCAACCCTCCACATTACCAACCATGACATACTTTTCCAGGGAATGATCCCTTCTGATAATGGTCCCTTCTGATCAAAGTAGGTGAGACAAATGTTATCCACGATTTGTCATGATCCACATAATCAAATGCCTCTGCATAGTCAATAAAACACAAGTACACATCTTTCTGGTGTCTTTTGCCTTGAGCCAAGATCCATCTGACAGCAGCTATGATATTCTTAGTTCCACGCCCTCTTCTGAATCCAGCTTACACCTCTGGAAGTTCTCTGTCAATATACTGCTGCAACCCTTTTTGAATTATCTTCAGTAAGATCTTAGTAGTGTGCAATATTAATGATATTTTTTGATAATTTCCATATTCTGTGGGATCACCTTTCTTTGGAATGGGTACAAATATGGATCTCTTCCAGTCAGTTGGCCAGGTAGCTGTCTTCCAAATCTCTTGGCATGGATGAATATGTGTCTCCAGCACAGCTTCCATTCCTTGAAACATCTCAATGGGTATTTTGTCAATTCCTGAGGCCTTGTTTTTCACTGGGAGCTCTGGTGGTGTAGTGCCTAAGGCATTTGACTGCTAACCAGAAGACTGATGTTTCAAACCCACCAGCAACTCCTTGGAAGCAAGACTGGGTAATTACTTCTGTAGTGATATCACCTCGGAAACCCAGGGAGAGGTTGCTATGAGTCGGATCTGACTTGAAGGCAGTGATTTGGTTCGTTGGTTTGCTTCTCACCAATTCCTTCAGTGCAGCTTCAACTTCTTCCTTCAATACCATTGGTTCTTGTTCATATGCCACCTCCTGAAATGGATAAATATTGACCAATTCTTTTTGGTATAGTGACTTGGTGTATTAGTTCCATCTTCTTTTGATGTTTCCTGCATCATTCAATATATTGCCCATAGAATCTTTCAATATTTATTTATTTATTTATTTATGTCAGTTCTTTCAGCTAGAGAAATGCTGAGCATTTTCTTCCCTTTTGATTATTTTAGTCCAGGTCTTTGCACATTTCATTATAATAATTAATTTTGTTTTCTCAAGCTGTTCTTTGAAATCAGTTCAGCTCTTTTATCTTGCCATTCTTCCATTTCAGCTACTCTATGTTCAAGGGCAAGTTTCAGAGTCTCTTCTGACATTCATTTTTGTCTTTTCTTCATTTTCTGTCTTTTTAATGACTTTTGCTTTCTTCATGGATGATGTTCTTGATGTCATCTCACAATCCCTCTGGTTTTCGGTCACTGATGTTCAATCCATCAAATCTATTCTTTAGTTGGTCTCTAAATTCAGGAGGGGTATAATCAAGGTCATATTTTGGCTTTTGTAGGCTTCTTTTAATTGTCTTTAACTTCACCTTGAATTTGCATATGAGCAGTTGATGTTCTGTTCCACAATCAGCTCCTGGCCTTGTTTTGGCTGAAGATATTGAGCTCTCCATTGCCTCTTTCCACAGATGTAGTCAATTTTATTCATGTGTACTCCCTCTGGCAAAGTACATCTGTATAACCACCATGTATGTTGTTGAAAAAGGGTATTTGCAATAAGTCATTGGTTTTGCAAAATTCTATCATGTGATTCCCAGAAAAAAAAATTCTATCATGTGATCTCCAGCATTATTTCTATCACCAGGGACATATTTTCCTACTATGGGTGATTCTTTGTTTCCAACTTTTGCATTCCAGTCATCAGTGATAATAAACATATCTTGATTTCATGTTTGGTCAATTTCAGACTGTGGAAGTTGGTAAAAGTCTTCAGTTTCCTCATCTTTGGCTTTGGTGGTTGGTGCATAAATTTGAATAATAGTAGTATTAACTGGTCTTCCTTTTAAGCATTTGGTTATTATCCTATCATTGACAGCATTGTACTTCAGGATTGATCTTGAAACATTCTTTGTGAAGATGAATACCATACCATTCCTCTTTAATTTGTCATTTCCAGCATAGTAGGTCATATAGTTGGCAGATTCAAAATTACCAAAATCAGTCTATTTCAGCTCACTAATGCCTCAAATATCAATCTTTATGCATTTCATTTCATTTTTGACAACTTCCAATTTTCCTAGATTCCTACCTCATACATCCCATGTTCCAATTGTTAATGGATGTTTTCAGTTGTTTCTTCTCATTTTGAGTCATGCCACCTCAGCAAATGGTGGTCACAAAAGGTT
Organism: Orycteropus afer afer; assembly: GCF_000298275.1. Lineage (NCBI taxonomy): Eukaryota > Metazoa > Chordata > Mammalia > Tubulidentata > Orycteropodidae > Orycteropus > Orycteropus afer. Next base: position 1,941,160 of record NW_006921922.1, read on the forward strand.
TATGCTATCCACATCATTAAGGTCAGCTCTACTATAAGGAGGCAAGCCTTTCCAAGTCATATCTTGAGAGCCCTCCCACCTGAGGGGCTTATCTTCCAGTACTATATCGAACAATGGTTTAGGGCTATTCATAATATTTCCCAGTACTATATCAGGCAGTTTTTCACTGCTATTCATAAGGTTTTCACTGGCCAATTGTTTGAGAAGTGAAGGGCCTCTTCCTTCATGTGAGTCTATCTTAGTCTGGAAACTCCAATGAAACCTGTCCACCATGGGTAATCCTGCTGGCAATTGATACACAGATGGTATAGCCTCCAGCTTCACTGCAACACACAGGCCACCAAAGTATGACAAACTGACAGACAAATTTGTCTCCCTTAGTTGTTCCAAACCAATCCACTCACTTCCTGGTCTCACTTAGCTGTTTCAAACCTCCATCAGCTCACTTCCTGGTCTCCCTTAGCTGACTTGGACCTTTCACAAATTAAATTCTTACACACATCAAGACTTCTCCAAAAGGGAAAAAAGGAGAACCTACAGACTGGGAAAAAATATTTGGCTATGACATATCTGACAAGGGATTCATCTCCAAAATCTATAGAAAACATCAACTCCTCAACACCAAAAAGATAAACAACCCAATTCAAAAATGGGAATGGGACATGAACATCCACTTCACTGAAGAAGATATACTGGCAGCCAACAAACACATGAGGGAATGCTCACAATCATTACCCATTAGAAATGTGCAAATCAAAACAAAAATGAGATATTATTTCACTACAGCACTAATAGCAAAATTCAACAAGACAGAAAATAACAAAGGCTGGTGAGGTTGTGGAGAAATTGGAACCCTCATACACTGCTGGTGGGACTGTAAAATGGTACAGCCTTTACCGAAAATGCTATGGTGGTTCCTAAAAAAAAAAAAAAAAAACAGAAAATAGAAATACTGTTTGATCCAGCAATTCACTTACTAGGAATATATCCTGAAGAAGTAAGAGACAAGAAACGAACAGAGATGTGCATACCCATGTTTGTCGCAGCACAATTCACTATAGCAAAGAGATAGAAACAACCTACATGCCCATCAACAGATGAATGGATAACCAAACTATTCACACAATGAAATATTATGCAACATTAAAGAATAATGACAAACACAAATCATCTCACAATGTGGATGGATTTGGAGGACATTATGTTGAGTGAAGAAAGTCAATCACAAATATTACATAAACTCATCATTGTAAAAAGTCAATGAAAGTTTTAATCAGAGAAGGAAATTCACTTTATTGGTTACCAGAGATGGCAGGGAAGGGAGAGGAAAAATTTGGACTAGCTGGGGGTTACATGTTGATTTGAGCGATGGGAAGGATGATATAGAAAGAGTCTGTGACCAGCAAGGTGATACTGGGGAAAGGAAAGACACTGAAATGTGCCCTGAAGATATAGACAGCATAGGCAAATACTAAGATATGCACAACACTGCATTATCACTAACACCAAACTTCAGGCTACAGATAAATGCATAGACAGGTGAGATCAGGTGGGGGTAGGAGACTAGGGATATACCCTAGACCAAGGATATATTTGGCTGAAGATAATCTCACCTATACACTTGTGCTACAAAATTAGCCACATAACATTGCAGAAACAACAGAAGACACAGTTGGAGTAACTTCTCAAAGACAATCAAACACCTTGAGAGAGAGAATGCCTGGGCCTGCAGACTTGGGACCATAGTCTTGAGGGACATCATGTTCAATTGGCATAACATAGTACATAAAAATCTTGTTCTACAACCTACTTTGGTGAGTGGTGACTGGGGTATTAATAGCTTTTGAGCAGCCATCTAAGATGCAACTATTGATCTCCTCTCATCTGAAGCAAAGAAGAGTAAAGAAAATCAAACATCAAACGTATCTGGAAACAATTAGTCCAAGGATAAGATGGACAATGAGGAGCTCAGCCTTCATGACCCCAAAACCAGAGGAACCAGATGGTGCCTGGCTATCAATGCCAACAACTCAAAAAAGGATCAAAACTGGAGATCTTAGATATAGGGGGAGGAAACATGTGGAACAAAATTTAAAAACACAAAAATGATCAGAAATACTAGTTGGATAGAGACTGATGGAACACCAAGACTACAGCCACAGGTTACCTTCGGGCCTAAAAATGGACTCACTTCCATGGATTGGCTCTCAGGCCAACAGTAGAAAGACCTACATGCAGAACACCTACCCTGGGGCAATACACCCACCTACTCTAGGGAGATGTACCCCTTAGAGCAATCAGTCATGAGACACCAGAGGAGCAGCATTCACATAGAGGGAAAGTTGGACAGAGAGGAATGCATAGTTAAGAAGGGCATAGGCACGGGGTAGTCACAGGAAGGGGAGGGGAGGAGAATTTTTTTGACTGGGGATGGTGTGGTAATTCAGTTGCTGTGTCAACTTGGCTGGGCCTGGTTGAGTGCCTTGGCAGCTGGTGGTAGTTATTCCCCATGTTGAGACTGGCAATCAACTCCCTGGTGGGATCTACCACAAGCAGCTGAGTAGCTGCCTTTGGGTATGTGGTCTGTTTTCTGTATATAAGCAGGAGCTGTGGGGAATGGTCTCCAGTTTATGGCACACTTGGTTCCTGCATGTAGCCATGTCATTCAGCAGCCTGCCATATTCTGCTGACCTTGGGACTTATATTGGACTTAAATTAATGGCCTGTCATGTGGTTTGGTAACATCAGAACTGTGCCTTTTTACTTGTTAACCCTGAGTTTGTCAGCCTCAGCAGCCAGCAGCTGTCTGAATGAACAAATACTTCTAGCTCCAGTGGGCTGTGAGCAGGAGACAGAGCTGCACCCCAACGTTGAGTGGCTTTCACTCATCCCCTGGAGCCTGGCACATTGAACTTGGACTTAAAGTCTCCAAATTGTAAGAGAATAAACTCCTGTTTGTTAAGGCCATCCCATTGGATATTCTTATCAGAGTAGCACTAGATAACCAAAACAGATGGTAATCAGAGTGTGAAATCAAATGTGTATAAACTGTTGAAAGTAAAACAAGTTTGTTTTTTAAATTTGCACCCAAAGCACAATAAAAAAAAAAAAAAAAAAAAAAAAAACCTGATATTTGATCTGAGCCCTAAACAAAGAAAAAAATTTCCAAGTGTAGATGCTAAGTGAGCAGGAGCAGAGTGTGGCACAAGATGAGTTGTAAATGTAGAACTGGGTAGCTCAAGTAAGATGGTAGATTTTACTCTTGGTATAATGGGAAGTTATTGGAGGATTTCAAGCAAGGAAGTAAAGTGATATGGATTATGATTTCAAAGGACTACACTAGACAACATAGAATATATTATAGTCTTTGTGAACTATATTATGCCAAATGACCTTACTGTACTCACCTCCCTTGGTCATACTGTCAGAAATGACCATTCCTTGGAGAAGGATATCATGCTTGGTTAAGTAGAGGGTTAGTGAAGAAGGGGAAGACCTTCAAAAAGATGGATTGACATAGTGGCTGCAATGATGGGTTCAAGGATACAAGGACTGTGAGGATGGCACTGGGCAGTATTTTTTTTTTTTTTTTCTATTCACTCATTAATATACCAGTATTTACTGTATCTTCAAATATTCTTCTATATCCTCCTTTATTATATCTTCAGTTATTTCAAGCAACTTGTGTAATGTTATATATTTTACCATTAGGTCTTATTTTTATATTATGTCCATATTTTTACAATTAAAATTATGCTGTGATGAGCTTTTATAAAATTTAGTGTTGTTTACACATCTGTAATTTCTCCTTAGAATAAATTCAAGGAGTTATTTTTGTCATGTATTTTTTTTTCCTTTCCACATAATAATAACACCAGTATAAAATATCAAACATTCCACTATATAAACCAGTTTAAATTATACTTATTGTTAAAAATCTATGCTGGGAAGTAATATTTTTGGATTTAATTGAATAATTTATTTTTATCAAAATATTGCAACAGGTGGGGAGAAAGATACTGCCTCTAAATATGCACACACATATGGAAACACTAGTAGGAAGAACCATTAACAACCTACAATATGCAGAGGGATCCAGGTAAGGGGAAGGACCCAGGCCTCAACCCCCAAGCAGCGGAAAGGAGAAGGGGAAAGGAAAGGAAAGCCACAGTGTCCAGGAGAGAGTGAGCAAGTTGCAGAGGGATCTAGGTAAGGGGAGAGACCCAGGCTTCAATCCACAAGTGGCAGGAAATGCAGAGGGGAAAGGAAAAGAAAGAAAAGGAATTCAGGACACAGTGAGCAAATGGCAGAGAGATCCAGATAAGGGGAGGGACCCAGGCCCCAACACCCAGGTGGCAAGAAAAGCAGAGGAGAAAGGAAAGGAAAGCCAGGGCATCCAGGACAAAATGAGCAAGCAGCAGGGAACTAGGTAAGGGGAGGGTGGAGAGCTTCGAACACTTAAGGGAAACAAACTTGTCTGTCTGTTTGTCATGCTCTGGTGGCATATTGCTGTGAGGCTTGAGGCAGTCCCACTGGTGTTTCAAATGCCAGTAGGGTTGCACATGGTGCACAGGTTTCAGAGCTTGTAGCTTGCAGCTTGCAGACTGAGTCAGACTAGGAAGAATGAACAAGCCATCCACTTATCAAAGAACTGGTCAAGGAAAACCTTATGAATAGCAGGGAAATACTGATACATTACTAGGCAACTATATGAATAGCCTGGAAACACTGTGCAGGAGAAAGAGCCACCTAGGTCAGAAGAGTCAAAATAAGACTGGGAATGTGCTGCATCACCAGAGTACAACAGACCTTACTGAAATGGATAAAGTAAAGCTTTTGAGACCTCCATTTACTGATGTGACACAACTCAAATTGAGAAGAAACAGCTGCAAATATCCATTAATAATTGGAACGAGGAATGTATGAAGTATGAATCCTGGAAAACTAGAGGTTGTCAAAAATGAAATGGAACACATAAAGATTGATATCCTAGGCATTAATGACATGAAGTGGACTGGTTTTGGCCATTTTGAATCAGACAACCATATGATCTACTATGCTGGGAATGGCAATTTGAAGAAGAATGGCATGGCATTCATCATCACAAAGGATATTTCAAGATCTGTCCTGAAGCACAATCCTGAAATGAAAGGATAATATTCATACATCTACAAGAAAGACTAGTTAATACAACTATTATTAAAGTTTATGCACCAACCACCAAAGAAAGCGATGAGGAAATTGAAGATTTTTATCAACTTCTGCAGTCTGAAATTGACTGAACATTCAATCAAGATGTGTTAATCACTGGTGACTGGCATGCAAAAGTGGGAAACAAAGAAGAATCATCACTAGTTGGAAAATTTGCTCTTGATGACAGAATAATGTGTGGAGATCACATGATAGATTTTGCAAGACTAATGACTTATTCATGGCAAATACCTTTCTTCAACAACACAAATCATGGCTATACACATGGACTTTGACAGATGGAATACACAGCAATCAAATTGGCTACATCTGTGCCAAGAGGCAATGGAAAAGCTCAATATCTTCAGGCAAAAAAGGCCAGGAGCTGATTGTGGAACAGACCATCAACTGCTCACATGCAAGTTCAACATGAATTTGGCCACAAATAAAACAAGTCCACAGAAAG
>NW_006921922.1:1947765-1950260 GCF_000298275.1 Orycteropus afer afer
CGGGATCGGGCAATGTTTCGTTCTGCTGTGCATGGGGTCGCTATGAGTCAGAAATGACTCTACGACACTTAACAACAACAACAACATAATAACAAATTGTGAATAACATTGAGAAGAATGGGAAATCTAGAATACTTAATTGTACTCATGAAGAACCTATACATAGACCAGGAGGTTGTCATTCAAACAGAACCAGGGGATACTGCATGCTTTATAGTCAAGAAAGAAGTATGTGAGGGTTGGGTCTTTTCACCATACTTATTCAATCTATTTGCTGAGCAAATAATCTGAGAAGCTGGACTATATGAAGAAGACTGCGGCATCGAAATTGGAGGAAGAATCATTAACAACCTGTGATACATTGACAACACAGCTTTGCTTGCTGAAAGTGAGGATGACTTGAAGCACTTACTGATGAGGATTGAAGAATACAGTCTGCAGTATGGATTACATCTCAATATAAAGAAAACAAAAATCCTCAGAACTGGACCTGTAAGCAGCATCACAATAAATGGAGAAAAGTTTGAATTTGCCAAAGACTTCACATTGTTTTTTTCTACAATCAATGCCAATGGAAGCGGCAGTCAGGACATCAGACAATGTATAGCACTGGGCAAGTTGGCTGCAAAACACCTCCTTCAAGTGCTGAGGAAAAAAGATGAGTCCTTGAGGACTGGGATGTGCCTGACACAAGCCATGATATTTTCAATTGCCTCATATACATGTGAGAGCTGGACAATGAATAAGGAAGACCTAAGAATAATTGATGTTTTTGAGTTGTGGTGTTGGAAGAAAATGCTGAAAGTACCATGGACTGCTAAAAGAACTAGTAAATCTGTCCTTGGGTAAGTGCATCCAGAATGCTCCTTGGAAGGAAAAATGGTCAGCATTTGTCTCACCTACTTTGGTCATGTTATCAGAAGGGACAATTCCCTGGAGAAGGATGCATGCTTGGTAAGGTGGGAGGTCAATGAAAGAGGGGAAGGCCCTCAATGAGATGGATCAACACAGTGGCTGTGGTGATAGGCTCAAGTATAGCAGGGATCACAGAGCTGGCACGGACCAGGAGGTATTTTGTTCTTCTGTGCACAGGGTCACTATGAGTCCAAGATGACTCGACAGCACCTAACAATAACAACAGCATATGCAGATGACAGAATCCTGCTTGCTGAAAATGAATGACTTGAAACAATTACAGATGAAGATCAAAGATCTTCTCAATATGAATTGTACCTCCACATAAAGAAAACTGAAATCCTCACAACCGGACCAATAAACAACAATATGATAAATGAAGAAAACATTGAAATTGTTAGGGATTTCATTGTACTTGAATCCAAAGTCAACATCCAGGGAAGTAGTAGTCAGGAAACCAGCTGCAAAAGACCTTTTTAAAGTGCTGTAAAGCAAAGATGTCAATTTGAAGACTAAGATGTGCTTTACCCAAGCTATGGTATCGTCAATTGCTTCATATGCATGTGAAAGATGGATAATGAATAAGGAAGACCAACAGAGTTGATGTCTTTGAATTCTGTTGCTGGTGAAGAATACTGAAAGTACCCTGGAATGCCAGAAGAACTAAAAGATCTGACCTGGATGAAGTGCAGCCAGAATGTTCCTTGGAAATAAAAATGGCCAGACTTGTCTCATCTACTTTCATCATGTGGTCAGAAGGGACCAGTTTTAGGAAAAGGTAACATGCTTGGTAAAGTAGAGAGTCAGCAAAAATGGGAAAGACCCTCAACAAGATGGACTGACCCAGTGGCTGCAACAATGGGCTCAGGTTTAGCATCCATGTGGTGTTTCATTCTGTTGTATATACAGTCACTCTGAGGCAGAGTAGACCCGACGACAACAATGGGGTTTTGTTTTGTTTCTTGATTTTAACAGGGGGAAAAAAAAATACTATAGTGAGGGAAAAAAATATAAGTACAATTGCCATTTTGGTGAGGGATTGACAGAATCCTTGTTTAATTATAGATGCCTTAGGGTTTGTCCATTGACATATATTAAAAAACTGTTTTCTTTTAAGAAAAACTTTGGACCTTCCCATTGACTTCAGATCAGTGTCTAAGTTTCTTTAATTTAAGTAAGGTAAACCAGTGGGAAAAAAAAAAGAAGAAATGGGAAAAGAAGCTGTTTTTCCCCTCCATTATTCAAAGAAGACTGCAGTTTGAACTCTTCTTAAAGAGGATCTGCCTCACAAACCCAGAAGAAGAGATACCAAACTCAAAACAAACACATTGCCAAGGCTCCTAGCAGAAGAGTATATGCTCTCCTTAATCAGAGATGACACAAAATGAAGACTTTCCAGAGGCAATACATATAGTAAAAGAAAAAATATTCTGACAATATCAGTGTCTGCAAATATCTCCTAATATCAGAAGGTGAAAAATAATGACCACCAGCAGTATCCAATGTTTATTCAGCTAGTCACATACCTAAGTGACCCTTACTCTGAGTTTGGCTATAAAATTTGCAGGTTGGAGGAAGAT
>NW_006921922.1:1953598-1969242 GCF_000298275.1 Orycteropus afer afer
GGGGCTGACTGCTCCTCTGTCCGGGTTCCTGGCTTTTTATCCCCTTTCTCCTGCCCTTCCGGCCTGCTACTCTGGGCGGGCCTGAGTTGCCTCTCCTCACCTAATCCCTTCGGCTGACTGCTCTTCTCTCTGGCTTCCTGGCTTTTAATCCCCTTTCTCCAGCTCTTCCCACTTGCTACTTCGGGTATCCCTGAGTTGTCTCTCCTCACCTGTAACCCTGGGGCTGTTAATACTACTATTATTACAATTTATACACCAACCACTAAAACCAAAGATGAGGAAATTAAAGATTTTTACCAACTTCTATAGTCTGAATTTGACCAAACATGCAATCAAGGTACATTGATGATTACTGGTGATTGAAATATAAAAGTTGGAAACCCAGAAGAAGCATCATATTTAGAAAATATACCCTAAGTGATAGAAATGATTCTGGAGATCACAAGATAGTATTTTGAAAGCCTTAGGACTTATACATTGCGAACATCTTTGTTCAAAAACATAAGTGGGGACAATACACATGGTCCTCACCAGATGGAATAAACAAGAATCAAATCGACTACATCTGTGAAAATATGCAATGTTTGTTGTTGTTGTTGTTGTTATATGCCATCAAGCTGGCCCCCGACTCATAGCAACCCCTCCTTGGGTTTCTGAGACGATATCACTGTGGACGTAGATTGTCCACCTTTCCTTCTGAGGAGTGGCTGGTGGGTTTGAACCAACAGCCTTCTGGTTAGCAGTCAAGTGCCTTAGGCTCTACACTATCAGAGCTCTCAAGAGGCGATGGAGAAGTTAACTAATATTAGTCAGAGGAAGGCCAGGGAACACAACAGTGCTGGAACACAACAGCAATTGTGCATATGCAAGTTGGAGCTGAAGCTGAAGAATATTAAAATAAGTCCATGAAACCAAAGTACTACCTTGAAAATATCCCTCCTGAATTTGGAGACCATCTTAAGAATAGATTTGACACACTGAACGCCAATGACCAAAGACCAGACAAGTTATGGGATGACATAAAGAACAGCATACATGATGAAAGCAAAAGATCATTTAAAAGACAGGAATGAAAGAAAAGATAAAAGTGGATGTCAGAAGGGACTCTGAAACTTGCTCTTGAACAGAGCATATCTAAAACAATGGAAGAAATGATGAAGCAAAATTTACGAACAGAAGATTTCAAAGGGTAGCTTGAGAAAACAAAGTAAAGTATTATGATGAAATGTGCAAAGATCTGGAGTTAGGAAATCAAAGAGAAAGAACATGTTAGGCATTCCTCAAGATGAAAGAACTGAGGAAAAAATTCAAACCTCAAGTTACAAAACTGAAAGATTCTATGGGAAAAAAAAATTGAACAATACAGGGATCAAAAGAAGGTGGAAGAAATACACAGAGTCTCTGTATCGAAAAGAATTGGTCAATGTTCAACCATTTCAGGAGGTAGCAGATGATAAAGAATTAATTTATTGAAGGAAAAAGTCCAAGCAATACTGAAGAAATTGGTGAAAAACAGGCTCCTGGAATTGACAGAATACCCATTGAGATGTTTCAACAAACAGATGCAATGCTGGAAGTATTCACTCATTTATGGCATGAAATTTATAAAGTAGCTACCTAGTCAGCTGACTGAAGGGAATTCATATTTGGACCCATTCCAAAGAAAGGTTATTGTTCTGGTTACCTAGTATTGCTCTGACAGGAATATATCACAAATGGGATGGCTTGAACAAACGGGAGTTTATTCTTACAATTTGGAGGCTTTTAGTCCAAGTTCAAAGTGCCAGTTGTTAGGGGTTTGAGCTTCAGCTCTACCTCTTGCTCCCAGCCCACTGAAGCTAGAGGTATCTCTTCACTCAGGCAGCTACTGGCTGCTGAGGTTAACAAACCCAAGGTCAATAGAATGGCTCAGTCCTGATGTTACCAAACCACACAGCAGGCCATTAACTCAAATCTATTGTAAGTCACAAGGTCAGCAGAGTATGGAAGGCTGCTGAACAATGACAATGATGCAGCTACATGCAGGGTCCAAGGATGCCATAAGCTACAGACCATTCCCCAAAGCTTTTCCTTATATACAGGAATCAGACCACATTCCCTAGGCAACTACTCAGCTGCTGACACACAGTAGATTCCACCATGGAGTTGATTACCAGTCTCATCACGTGGAATACTATATCCAGCTGCCTAGCCACTCAACCAGACCCAACCAAGTTGATGCACAAACTTAACTACCACAATTCCACCACTTGTCAACTTGGCACCTGTACAGATCTTCAATGGGTGGCATCTGTACAGATCTTCACTGTGGTGACTCTAATCCCCTAGTTCCTCAGTAGCAGCCTCACCCCCTTGGCCTGGAAGGCCTCATTCCTCTACCTCTTGGGCATGGCAGCCCTGCCTCCTCTCTCTTGGGCAGCAGCTATGGCTCCATCCCACATGAACGAGCAGTCCCACTGCTCAAAGTCAAAGTAAAATTTGAAAAATTTTGAATGTGACATCAGAATTAGAAGAAGTCTCAATGTCAAAGTAAAATTTTGCTAAAAATAATTTATAAACAGTTGCAGCAGTACATTGGCATGGAACTACCAGAAATCCAGGCCAGGTTTAGAAGAGGATGTGGAATAAGGGATAGCATTACTAAAGTCAGATGGATCCTGGCTAAAAATAAAGAATACCAGAATGTTGTCCTGTGTTTTATGGGCAAAAGTAGTTGATCATCATAACAAATGGGAATTCCAGAACACTTAGTTGTGCTCACGAGGAACCTGGACATAGACCAAGATACAATTGTTTGAACAGAACAAGGGGATACTGTGTGGTTTAAAATCAAGGAAGGCATGCACCAGGGCTGTACCCTTTCACCATACTTACTCAATATTTATGCCAAGCAAATAATCTGATGAGCTGGACTAAAGGATGAAGAATGTGACATCAAAATTAAAAGAAGTCTCATTAACAGCCTGTAATATGCAGATGACACAACCTTGTTTGCTGAAAGTGGAGAAGACTTGAAGCAATTCCTGATGAACATCAAAGATTAAAACCTTCAGCATGGATTACAACTCAACAGAGAGAAAGCAAGAATCCTGACAACTGGACCAATAGCAACATTTTAAGTGGAGAGAGGATTGAAGTTCTCATTTTACTTGTATCCACAATCAACAGCCATGCAGACAGCAGTCAATAAATCAAATGATATATTACATTGGGCAAATTTGCTGCAGAAGATTTCTTTAAACTATTAAAAAGCAAAGATGTCATTTTGAAGACTAACATATGCCTGATACAAGTCATTCCCTTTTCAGTAACCTCATACTTATGAGAACGTTGGACAGTGTATAAGGAATACTGCAGAAGAATTGATGTATGTGAACTGTGGTTTTGACAAATATTGAATTTACTATGGACTGCCAAAAGAATGAACAAATACATGTTGGAAGAAGTACAATAGGAATGCTCCGTAGAAACTAGAAAGACCAGACTTTGTCTCTCTTACTTTGGTCATGTTATCAGGAGAAAACAATGCCTGGAGAAGGATATCATGCTGAGTAAAGTAGAAGGTATGCATAAAATGGAAAGACTCTCAGTGAGTGGGATTGACACAGTGGCTACAACAATGGACTCAAACATAGTAAATATTGTGAAGATGGTGCATGACCAGGCAGTGTTTCGTTCTGTTACACATGGGATCTCTAGAAGTCCAAATTGACTCAACGTCATCCAACAAGAACAACAGATGTTAGTATTCTTTATTTCTTTTTTTCCCACAATTCCAGTTGTTAATTTACAAGCATATCCCTATCAAGCTAACTATGTGTTGTTGTTTTTTTTTTTTTTTCAATGTATTCAAATACACAAACTCTACTGAGGAATAAAATAAAGTAGTCATTGTGGTAGTTAAGGTTGTATGTCAACTTGGCTGGGCCTGGTTGAGTGGCTGGGCATGTAGATGCAGTATATTCCCCATGGTAAGATTGGTAATTAACTCCATGGTGAAACCTACTGGAGCAGCTGGATAGCTACTTTAGGCATGGGGTCGGCTTCCCGTATATGAAAAGCAGCTTTGAAGAAGGTCTTCAGCTTATTGCATGCTTGAACCCTGTGTGTAGCTGAGTCATTGTTCAGCAGCCTGCTAGGCTCTGCCAATCTTGGGACTTTTAATGGACTTGAATGAATGGCCTGCCATGTGGTTTTGTGACATTGGGACTGTACCTTTTTATCTGTTGACCTTGGGCTTGTCAGCCTCAGCAGACAGCAGCTGTCTGAGTGAAGAGATGCCTCTAGCTTCAGTGGGCCAGGAGTAAGAGGCAGAGCTGAAACCCAAGATTGAGAGGCTTTCACCCAGCCCCTAGAGCCTGGCACTTTGAATTTGGATTTCTAGCCTCCAAAACTGTAAGAGAATAAACTCGTTTGTCCCAGCCATTGCATTTGTGGTATGTTACTGTCAGAGTGGCAATAGATAACCAAAACAGTCATGCACTGCATAATGTCCATTCAGACAACATCCAACCATGTATATATGCCCATAAGATTATAATAGAGTTCAGAAATCCTTTCAAGAGAATGAATGAGACAAATCAAATACAACAAATACCCACTTGCAATACATGTATCTCATGTCTCTTGTCTATAAAGCAATTGTGCTGCCAGCCATATAATGGTACAGTACATATATAACCTATAGTACATATAACTTTTCTCTTCCTTAGTCCTCAGATGCCAGACAGTTCCCTTATCCATTCACATTTAAGAGTCAAAAGAGAAAATCTTTCAAATGAACAGTGATAATATGAACTTTGAAGGAAAAAGATAGGTAGGATTCTAGACTACAGTGATGGTATACGTGTGAGGCCACCCTGACTCCATGTGAATCAGTTTGGGTCCTTGGAAGTTACTGTGTGTTTCAAAAAGGCTAGGCCAAGAAAGCAGATTTTCAATACAGACCCTTCAACGTGAGCCAAAACATAATTTGATTTTTGCTTAGCTACTTTCATTATCTAAGATCTACTTTATCTGCTGGAATGCTAATTTACAAATGCATTTTTAAAATATCTTTCATTTTAATGAGATATCTCTCACATAGAGTAAAATACACATATCTTAATGCAGCTCCTTAAGTTTCAACTGATGTATAAACCATGATAAAAAAAAAAAAAAATGAAGATATAGAGCATTCCCATCACCTTTGAATATTCCCTTGCTTCTTTTCCAGTAAATAACTAAATCTACCCCCCTACTCCCCGTGCAGACAACAATAAATCTGATTTCTAACATAATATCTTTATCTTATCTGTTCCAGAACACCATCTATATGGAATCATGCAATAAGTAGATTTTTGTGTTTAGCTTCTTTCAATCAAAGTAATAATTTAAGATTCATTCTTGGTATTTTTAGCAATTATTTTCCTTTTTTAAAAAAATCGTTTTTATTCATAAATTATATCAAAGTTACAGAAATGTTGCAAAAGATTAGGCCAATATTTTTAGATAGAGATATAAAATGATAGCATACCAGGTGCCATTGAATCGATTTTGACTTATCAGTACTCCATGTTTGTCAGAGTAGAACTTGGCTCTATAGGGCTTTGCTGGCTGATTTTTTTGGACTAGATCTCCAGGTCTTTCTCTCAAGGCACTTCTGGATGGACTTGAACGTTTCAGTTAGCAGCCCAGGGTTTTAACAGAATTCACCACCCAGTGGTGGAGTCACCACCCAGTGACTCCAATATGTACATGTAAATATGTGTGTGTACATGTGTGTGTATGAATGTACATGCACACACTACCCCTCATCTCTCAGTCTGTGGAACTGTGGTGGCTTGCATGTTTCTGTGATATTGGAAACTATGCCACTGGTTTTTCAAATACCAGCAGGGTCACCTATTGCAGACAGGTTTCAGTGGAGCTTCCAAATTAAGATAGACTAGAAAGAAGGAGCTCTGGTAGCATAGTGGCTAAGGCACTTGACTGCTAACCAGAAGGCTGGGGGTTCAAACCCACCAGCCACTCCTCGGAAAGAAGATGGGGCAATCTACTTCCGTAGTGATACTGCCTCGGAAACCCAAGGAGGGGTCGGTATGAGTCAGGTCCGACTTGATGGCACATAACAACAACAACAACAACAGAAAGAAGGATGTGATGGCTCTTTTCCTAAAGGAAAAAAAAAAAAACAGCCAATGAAAACTTTATGAAAGTTCACATAGCTGTTTGTTATAATACCAGAAAATGAGCCTCTTAAGTTGTAAGGCACTCAAAATACAACTGGAGAAGAGTTGACTCCTCAAATAAAGTTGACCTTAATGACATGGAAGGAGTAAAGCTTTCACAACCTTCATGAGCTGATGTGGTATGATTTAAAATGAGAAGAAACAGATGCAAGTATCCATTAATAGTTGGAACATGAGATTACAAAGTATGGATCTAGGAGAATTGAAAATTGTCAAAAATGAAATAGAACACAAAGGTGAATATCCTAGGTGTAACAACAACAACAACAACAAAAACTCACTGCTGTTAAGTCTATTTCAACTCATAGTGACCCCCTTTGGGTTTCCAAGGCAATAAATCTCTATGGAAGTAGATTGTTCAACCTTCTTTCTGAGGAGTGGCTGGGGGATTTGAACCACCAGCCTTCTGGTTAGCAGTCAAATGCTTAAGGCACTATGCCACCAGAGCTCCTATCCTAGGCATTAGTGAGCCAAAATGGATTCATATTGGCCATTTTCAATCAGGCAATCATGTAGTCTACTATGCTGAGAATGAGTATGCCAGAAAGACACACAAGTATTAAACCACACAGTATCCCTTTGTTGTGTTCAATCTACTGCCTCTTGTTGTATCTACAGTTTCCATATGAGCACATAGATGTTCTCATGCAAAACCTGTACATAGTCCAAGAAGTAGTCATTTGAACAGGACAGGGGGATATTGCGTGGATTAAAATCAGGAAAGGTATGCATCAGTGTTGTATCATTCGCCCATGAATCATACCAACTTTAGAAGTGACTTGTTAGCTGATTTCAACATTTTGGTCATCTGTTGGTTTGTGAGGACATAGTTGGGATTCATTGCAAGCCTAAGATTTGTATTAGATTAGACCCTGTACTTAGTAGGTTCTGAACTCCAAACTCTTCTCAGCTGCAGCCCGGAAATGCCTTCCTAGAAAGTCTCACCAATATCTGAGAAGCAGTATCCTAGTGAGGCTTGCTGACACCTCAGTAGGAAGCTTCCCAGATTGTCTCAGCACCAATCATGCAGGCTGCTTCCTAGCAAATTTGCAAGAATCTAAATGGACAGTTTGTTAGAGAACTTCCTTGGCTCCTAATAGGTCTTTCTTCCTGAACCAGCCTTGGCTTGTAACACCTCAGCAAATTTCTCTGCATCCAGTGTGCCAAAGCAACACCATTTCCTATGAAACCCGAATCTCAATCCTATTGTGGGGAGTCTCTTTGAAATTTGTGTCTTCGTTGGGTACACATTTTCAATCCTATATCTGCTATTCCAGAATTTTCTAGGGTTCCCTTTACCCCTCTTAGCCATTAGTCCCAATTTACAATTCAACACTTCTTTTCAGAATGTAAGTAGTAGCCCTGGTGGCACAGTGCTTAAACACTCAGCTGCTAACTGAAATATCGGCAGTTCAAACCCACCAGCTGCTACAGCAGAGAGAGATATGGCAATCTGTTTCTGCAACGATTACAGCCTTGGAAACCCATGGATTTGTTCTGCTTCTGTCCTATAGGGTTGCAGTTAGTTAGAATCAACTGGAAGACAGTGTGTTTGGGGTCTTTCAAACTGCTGTGTGGTGTCTGTCTCCTTACTGTACCTTACTACTGTGTGGTTTCTGTCTCCTTACTGTACCTTAACTGTTACATCATCTTTAAACAACCTCAATACAAAGTGAATTACATTGAAAAATCTCCTCATGTGATATAGGGTTTATTTCAAATCCATTTAAGGGTCTGCAAGCTAAATTTAGTTCCTCAAATACCTAGAGATAATATAATAGCAAGAATTGTAAATTTAGTTGCAGTGGTAAAATTAGGGAGTCACTGGGAAACATTGTTCACCCTAAAGCATTTACACATTCTTCAAAAGTAGGGTCAGGGAATATAGTGTAGGAGTCAAACATAGTGGAGCGGATCTCATGATGGCAAAGCACTTCACAATAACAATGAGCTTAAAAGAACAATTTTTACCATTGTGACACTTACCACAGTCTTGAAGCAGATGTAAATATAATGGAAAATACTATGAAGTAATTTAACAGAAGATAATTGAAGACTTTTACTTTTGTAACCTATAAGTGGAGTTTTCACTTTATAATTGATATTTCTATGTTACTATGTGAACATGGATTTAATGAGTGCTTTCAGAGCCCATTACCTCATTTGTCTGTGTTTTCCTCACATTCATTTTCCCAAAACAATTCATTTTTCCTTCTTTCCCCTATCTCACTGTGGCTCTTTCTTTACACATGCTTGTGATTGTGTTTGTTTTTCATTGTCACAGGTGGAGACCATAAGTCTAGAAAACTGGTAAGTACTGGATTTTGTTTTACCCCCTAGGTACTTGAAGCAACTGATTCCTCTTCCACTGCTGAGAGGCACTGAAACTTGGGAGACCCGCTACTGTTTGCTCTTCTTGAAGCTTATTGATTGCCAGTGTCTCTGAGAACCACCTGCTGTGATTTGGGAACGTGAACTGGCTTCTGCAGTTTCTAGTGAGAAAGTGTTCATTTTCTTAGTGATAAATTGTTTTCCTCTAAAATATTACTGAAGGATCCTTTCTAGTGCCTACTGCTCTTCTCGGGAAGGAGAGCTTTCCTTTCAGCAGACTATTGACTGACGTAGATAAATAAGCTTGTGTTATCATTAAAGAACTCCATCGGGCTGCCAAATTCTTATTTACCCAGACTAATAGAAATCATCAAGTTAATGAATATTCTGAGTAGCATAGAACATCATTCCATTAAATCCAACAAGTATGTATAAAGTATCTACTACTTGTTTAGCATCATGTTAAAGAGGAAGTACAAATAATTATAAAATGTTAAGGTTGTGGAGTCAAACTGCCTAAATTTTAAATTCAATACTTCCATTTAATACTTGTGTGGGCAAGCTTCTCTAAGCCCCCAATTTTTTTTTTTTTTATCTGTAAATATGAATGATAATATCATCTATTTCATCTGAAGACTATGTAGGAAAATTCATAGTTATTTATAATTACTATCACATAAAAATATAAAGAAATATTGAAGAGATTATGTAAAATTTTCCTGCCTTCAAGAAGCATACGATAGAGAAAAAAATAAAATAAGATATATTGCATTTCCTAGACCCAAAATGTAAATATTTTACACTAATAATAAGTACTATAAATATTTAAGAAACATGGAATCATTTCCTAGAATTTTAGGTGAAAATGTACAAAGTAAATAAATGACTAAAGACTGGATATATAAAAATAACTAAAATATTTAAGATTTTTTTTCTTTTTGTACATACAATAACATATGTGCTCTGCGATAGTTAAGGTTGTGTGTTGACTTGTGTGCACCTGGTTTTGAGTGGCTGGGCAACTGGATGTAGTTATTCCCCATGATGAGACTGGTAATAACCCCATGGTGGAATCTAATGTCAGAAGTTGAGTAGCTAACTTAGGGATGTGGTTTGCTTCCAGTATATAAGAAGAGGCTTTGAAAAAGGTCTGGAGTTTTGGGTATATCTGAATCCTGCATTTGGCTGAGTCTTCATCTCAATGACCTGCCGTGTCATCTGCCAATCTTGCAATTTTATCTGGACTTGAACAAGTGACCTGCCATGTTATTAATAATCTTGGGACTGTACCATTTTATTTGTCAGCCTTGGATTTGTCAGCCTCAGCAGCCAGCAGCTGCCTGAGTTAAGGGATGACTCCAACTCCAGTGGGCAGGAAGCAAGAGAGAGAGCTGAAGCCCAAGGTCAACGAGTTCTTTTCTTTTCTTTTCTTTTCTTTTCTTTTTGAATAAAACTGGTGTTTTATTTGCCTGCCTGCTGCCTGGAACTCCATGTTTGCTTAGCTGAAGAGCCAACAAAATCTTCCCAGAAGCTCCTGTTAACTGGCTATCGGTCAAGGAGCTTTTATCCAGCCCCTAGTGCTGGCACTTTGAAATCAGACTTGCAGCCTCCTAAGCTGTAAGAGAATAAAACTTTGTTTGTTATAACCACCCATTTGTGTTATTTGCTGTTAGAGCAGCACTAGAGAACCAAAACATGCTCCTTAAGAACACTTGTGGATTTTAAGAAATAACAGTCAAACTATCATCTATAAAATCATGAAGTCTAAAAATTAAGGAAGAAAATGGCAAAGAAAATTTTAGTTTTTTCTTCTTCAATGAAGTAGTGTTACTAATAACAGAGTAAAACTCCCTGTGTATATAAGTAAAGGTATAAGTACCTCAAATTATATGAGAGCTAATTGGCTGCAGAATATACCTGTTGAACAAGTGCTATTTATGCTCTAGATTTTGAAGCAATGTGCTTTGGTTTATTCTTTTGTTTGTTTATTTTTATAACCACAGCAAGAATCTCTCTCATTTATAACAATTAAACTCAATTTGTCTGTTCTGTTCTTCCCTAAATTTTGGAAGAATATAAATTATCTGTCCAACTATGGACATAAGTAAACAAAAGTGAAATTAGAAGAAATGAGAAGACAACATAATTCATTTTCCACCACTGGTGAAACTGCACATTACAGATGACATACAGTTAGTGGCTATTGATGGAAGTAGCTCACCTTGGAAATGATATAATATGTACATGGTGTGATATCTTCATAGTTTGAGATTCCAATTCAGTTGTATTTCTGTTTTCTGATACCTTCCTCAATTACAGATCCCTCAAGGTCTTTGGGAAACTATCCCGATGTCTTTTATGTTGCTTTTGTAGGACAATCAAACCCCTTTCAAGGACTGACATATAACCTATATTAGGCCAATCAGAATCCTTCTCCTGTGTATTTTCATCTTGAGCAAAATGATGCAGTTAAAAAAAGCATTGAAGTAGATTCAAAATGGAGTCTCATCAGTAATCACCATGCTATTTCCCTCTAGCAACTTATTGCTTGAAAAACTAGGTACAGCAATTTGAATTAGGGATTCTGGTGCTCTGAACAGTTCACTGAGTCAGAGTACACCAAACTCAGAGGAGTAGAATTTGAGAGGAGAAAGGTACAGGCTGAAAAATAAGAAAATCTATCCTGTGGAGTGCTGACAGGCAGCCGAGAAAGGCCATCGGAGACTTCCCTGAGAGAGTGACTGCCAGGTGAGAACAGCCACCTGGACCTCCCTGAGTTGAGGCAGAAGACAAACCACAGCAGCATACCAGCAACCATATCAGCATACCAGCGATCACCCAAAGGATCTACCTTCAGCATCTGATTTTATTGGAAACTTTGGTTGGCTAGGTGCAAATGGGCACATCCAGCACTGCTGAAACCCAAGTAGAGAGTCCATTGGTGCTGCAGGAGGGTGGGCTTGGGGTGATCCCTGTAATGGATCACCAAGTAGGTTTGGGTCAGCTTAGCACACTGAGAGGCCTGCACTTGACTTTATCATTAATATTGGGACTACAGATTACTAGCAGGCACTCTCCCCACTCCAGTGCTGCTGAAACCAAGTGGATCTTTGGTACAGTGGGTGGCGGACCCACAGAGGAACTCCTGCAGCGGGTCACAGTCTGGGTCAGTTGGGCCAGCACCACAGATGGGTGGAGCCAGAGAAAGAAACTCCCGTGGCAGATCACAGAGTGGGGAAGTTGTCTTAGGTTGGCTTTTGGTGCTGAGGGCCCTCAAGAGTGGGGTTTTTGCATGTATCTGAGATTAGCGTAAAGTGGTGACCCCCTAACAACTGGAGTCTTTGCTGAAATTGAGCTGCAGGCCTGTAAACAACAGTACGATGTCATCAGTAGCAGCCCACTCAAAGCCCTAGAAACTACCCCTAGCAACAGTGAGCTTTCCTTCTTCTTCTCCCACCTTCTCTGTCAATAACTTCACTCATCCAATAGAAGAAACCACATTCAGCCAACATAAAACCTCCCAATTCATACTCTAAAACCTCTTTATGACAAACAGAAACCCATATCCAGATTCTACACAGTGATCCAGGAGCTCTGGTAGCATAGCACCTAAGGCACTTGACTGCTAACCAGAAGGCTGGCAGCTCAAACCCACCAGCCACTACTCGGAAGGAAGATGGGGCAATCTACTTCCGTAGTGACACTGACTCAGAAGCCCAAGGAGGGGTCACTATGAGTCGGGTCCAACTCGATGGTACATAACAACAACAACACAGTGATCCATTATCACAAAGAAAATTGCAGAGCAACCCAGCGTACTTGAATTAATAACCAAAAACATAATAATAAAATACACCAGCTTTGCCTTTTCAAAATAGTAAACCATAAAACCAAGACAAAACAAATCAATACATAACCAACAGTTAAAGACAACTTCAAAATATCTAGGAAACAATAGACAACCTGAAATAAAAATAAAAATAAAAAACAAGAAAAGACATTAGAAGTAAAACCACAAAGTTTCATTATATACGGAGGAAGAAGAGGCAATAGAATTATCTGAGAAGGAATTTAGAAGATATGTTTATAGAGCTTTACAAGAGCCTAAGGAAACCCCAAACAGATAGAAGAACACAGACAGTTCCCTGGAAGAACTCAGGAAAATCATTCAAGAACAAAATAATAAGATTAATGGACAATCAGAACTCATACAAAAACAGCAGTTAGAAATCCAGAAGATGAATACCAAAATTACAGAATTACACAACACAAAAGAGTAGGTTAGAACTGGTGGAAGAATGCATATCCCAACTAGAAGGCAAATCCCTGGACACCAGCCTGTGTGAAGAAAAATCAAAACAAAGATTTAAGAGAAATGAAACCTAAGCATTATGTGGAATAACATGAGAAGAAACTGCAAAAGACTCATTAGAATTTGAGAACAAAAAGAGGCTCATAGAACCCTATACAAGATAGATCCCAAGAAAAAAACACTGAGGCATATTATAATCAAACTCTCCAAAACCAAAGACAATGAAAAAATTTTGAGAGCTCTCCAAGACAAAAGAAATATTACTTATAATAATCAAACAGTTAGGCTGAACTCTGATTACTCAGCAGAATCCATGCAGGCAAGAAGGCATATCTAAAAAATACAGGGATGGCTATATAAAAAACACTGAAAAAAAAGAACTTCCAAACAAGAATCCTATATCCAACCAAATTATCCATCAAATATGAGGGTGAAATAAAGGTATTCTCAGATAAACAGAAATTAAGGGATGTTGTAAAAACCAGACCAACCCTACAAGAAATGCTTAAGGAAGTTCTTCCAGTAGAGAACCCAAAACAGAGATCAAAAAAATCAGGATACATGGTATCAACACTAAAACCAAATAAGAAATAGAAACTCAAAATAAGACCATAAAGCACTGTACTCTAAAAACCAAGGAAGTCAATCATCACACAACAACAGCAACTAACCTATCAGAGGCAATAAAACCTGTAGGTACAAACTTCCAAATGGAGAGGAAAACAGGACAACGTCTTCACAGTACGCAGTATTCTAAAAATATAGAGACAAGAATATACTCCAAGGTAACTACAGAGAAAATTAACAATCCCCCTAAGCAAATCCAGAAGGAAGGAAAACATATGGGTTTAATAAGCACAAAACCAACAATAAAGAAGACAAGGGAGAAAGCATTAGCCAGCAAAGCTAACTCAGCCAGAATAGTATATGAACCAAGAAAACACCAACAACATGACAAAAAACAAAACAAAAAAACAATAGAATGACAGCAATCAATTCATACCTGTCACTAATTACACTCAATGTGAATGGACTAAATGAACCTATCAAGAGAAAGAGAGTGGCAGACTGGATAAGAAAAGAAGACACACTGATATGCTGCCTAAAAGAGACCCACCTTAGACATAAAGATAAAAACAAATTAAGAGTTAAGGGATGGAAAAAACTATACCAAGCCAATGGAAACCAAAAAAGAGCAAGAGTGGCAATATTAATTTCTGATAAAATAGACATTAAGGTGAAAAACATCATAAGAAACAAAGAAGGACAATATATGATACTGAAAGGGTCAATTGACAAGGAATACATTACAATAATAAATATTTATGTACCCAATAAAAGTGCTCCAAAATATGTAAAGTTATTATTAACTGAATTAAAAGGGGTAACAGACAACTCTACAATAGTAGTAGGAGACTTTCACACGCCACTTTCAAAGAGGGACAGGTCAACTAGAAAAAAACTCAACAAAGATACAGAAGAACTCAACAATACAATCAACCAACTCGACTTCATAGACATATACAGAGCATTTCACTCATCAAAACCACAATTCACATTCTTCTCCAGTGCACATGGATCCTTCTCCAGAATAAACCATATGTTAGGACATAAAACAAATTCGAAAGCACTGAAATACTACAAAGTTTTTTCTTGGACCACAATGCTATAAAATTAGAAATTAATAATAGGAAGAGCAAGGAAAAATCATCAAACATATGAAAGCTGAACTCTCAAAACTCTTAACACTGCTCAAAAGCTACTGGGTAATAGAACAGATAAAAACTGAAATAATGAAAAAAAAACCAAAAACTCCTAGAAACAAATGAGAATGAAGATATATCAAAACATATGGGACACAGCAAAAGCAGTACTCAGAGGACAGTTTATAGCAATAAATGCATACATCAAAAAATAGGAAAGAAATAAAATCAACACTCTAACTCATCAACTCCAACAATTAGAAATAAAACAACAAAAGAGTCCTACAGTATCTAGAAGCAAGTAAATAATAAAGATCAGAGCAGAAATAAATGAAAGTAAAAACAACAACAACAAAAATAGAGTAAATCAACAAAACAAAAAGCTGGTTCTTCGAAAAGATTAATAAAATCAATAAACCATTGGCAGACCTAACAAAAGAAAAGAAAGAGAAGATCCAAATCACAAGAATTGTAAACTAAAGTGGTGTCATCACAACAGAACCAACTGAAACAAAAAAGATACTGACAGAATATTATGAAAAACTGTACTCCATTAGATTTGAGAACCTAGAAGAAATAGACAAGTTTCTAGAATCATATGAGCTACCTAAACTATCCCACTCAGAGATAAAAAACTTGAACAGACCTATAACAAAAGAAGAAATTGAACAGATCATAACAAAATTTCCCACAAAGAGAAGCCCTGGCCCTGATGCCTTCACTGGAGAATTCTATCAAATATTCAGAGAAGAGTTGACAATTATGCTACTCAAGCTACTCCAGAACATAGAAGATGGAATACTCCCAAACTCAGTTTATGAACCAAGCTTAACACTAATACCAAAACCAGGAAAAGACACCACTAGAAAGGAAAACTATAGGCCAATATCCCTCATGAACATAGATGCAAAAATTTTTAACAAAATCCTAGCCAAAAGAATGCAACAACATATCAAAAACATTAATACACCTGGACCAAGTGGGATGTATACCAGGTTTACAAGGATGGTTCAACATCAGAAAATCAATCAGTGTAATCCACCACATAAACAAAACAAAGAAAAAGAA
>NW_006921922.1:1969342-1970332 GCF_000298275.1 Orycteropus afer afer
AACAGGAACCAACCAGGGAAGCCCTTTGTCACCACCTCTATTTAACATTGTATTGGAAGTCCTGGCCAGGGCAATAAGGCAAGAAAGAAAAATAAAAGGCATAGAAACTGGCAAAGAGGAACTAAAACTATCTCTATTTGTGGATGATATATCTTGTACATAGAAAACATGACTCAATAAAAAAAAAATCTGGAAATAATAGAGAGGTTCAGCAAAGTGGCAGGATATAAGATCAACATTCAAAAATCAGTTGGATTCCTCTACAACAACAAAGAACCTTCTGATAAAGAAATAAGGGAAACAATACCATTTACTATAGCCACTAAAAAATAAAATAAAATATCTAGGAATAAACCTCACCAGAGACACAAAAGACCTATACAAACAAAAGTATAAAACACTGCTACAAAAGACAAAAGGGCACTACATAAATGGAAGAATCTACCTTGTTCAAAAAGGCCCAGGGACAGGGACAGACGAGGAGTCAACTGCAAGAATCCAGGTGAGGAGAGGGAACTCAGGCCATGCCTCAAAGTGGCACAGCAAGAGAGTGGGAGAAAGGAGAGGAAAAGGCCCAGGGACCGGGACAGATGCAGGGATCCAAGTGAGGATAGGGAACCCAGGCCAGACCCCAAAGTTACAGGGCAGGAGAATGGGAGAGAGGAGAGGAAAAGGCCCGGGAACTGGGACAGAGCATGGGGTCAGCTGCAGGGATCCAATAAGGGTGGTAGGAGAGGTTTCCAACAGCTAAGGGAGACAAACCTGTCAGTTTGTCCTACCGTGGTGACGTGTTGCTATGAGTCTTGAGCCTGAGCCACTGGTGTTTCAAACCCAGCGGGATGCACATGGTACACAGGTATCAGCCCAGCTTACAGACTGAGACAGACTAGGAAGAAGGAGGAGGCCATCCACTTCTCAAAGAATTGGCCAGGGAAAATCTTATGAATAGCAAAGAAACACTGTCTGATACATTACTGTGCAACTTTGTGA
>NW_006921922.1:1973531-1977490 GCF_000298275.1 Orycteropus afer afer
AGTTGCAATATTGAGAGATTCTATGGGCAAAATATTGAATGATGCAGGAAACATCAAGAGAAGATGGCAGTAATACACAGTCACTGTACCAAAAAGAACTGGTCGATCTCCATCCATTTCAGGAGGTGGCATACAATCTAGAACCAATGGTATTGAAGGAGGAAGTTGAGGCTGCAATAAAAGGACTGGCTTAAGAATTTAAGAATAAGGCTCCAGGAATTGATGGAATACCAATTGAGATATTTCAACAAAAGGGTGTCCCATTGGAGGCACTCACTTGGTTATGCCAAGAGATTTGGAAGACAGCTCCGTGGACAACTGACTGGAAGAGATCCATATTTGTACCCATTCCAAAGAAAGGTGATCCTATAGAATGTGGAAACTATAGAACAATATCATTAATATCACACGTAAGTAAGGTCTTACTGAAAATAACTGAAAAAGGGTTGCAGCAGTATATTGACAGAGAACTTCCAGAAGTGCAAGCTGGATTCAGAAGAGGACGTGAAACAAGGGATATTGTAGCTGTTGTCAGATGGATCTTGGCTCAAGGCAAAGAATACCAGAAAGATGTTTACTTGTGTTTTATTGACAAAGTAAAGACATTTGATTGTGTGGATCATGACAAATTATGGATAATATTGGGAAGAATGTGAATTCCTGAACATTTGATTGTACTCATGAGGAATCTGTACCTTGACCAGGAGGCTGTCATTCGAACAGAACAAGGGGACACTACATGGTTTAAAATCAAGAAGAGAGCGCATCAGGGTTGCATCCTTTCCCCATACTTATTCAATGTATATGCTGAGCAAATAATCTGAGAAGCTGGACTATATGAAGAAAAATGTGGCATCAGGATTGGAGGAAGAATCATTGACAACCTGAGATACGCAGATGATACAACTTTGCTTGCTGAAAATGAGGATGGCTTTAGGCACTTATTGATGAACATTGAAGAATTCAGTCTGCAGTATGGATTGCATCTCAATATAAAGAAAACAAAAATCCTCACCATTGGACAAATAAGCAGCATCACAATGAATGGAGAAAAGATTGAGGTTTTAAAAGAATTCACATTGCTTGGTTGTACAATTGATACCAATGGAAGCAGCAGTCAGGACATTAGACGACTTGTAGCTCTGGGCTGGTCAGCCACGAAGGAACTCTTTCAAGTGCTGAGGAGGAATAATGTCTCCTTGAGGACTAAGGTGTGCCTGACACAAGCCATGATATTTTCAATCGCCTGGTATGTATGTGAGATCTGGACAATGAATAAGGAAGACCGAAGAAGAGTTGATGCTTTTGAGTTGTGGTGCTGGCGAAGAATGCTGAAAGTACCATGGACTGCTGAAAGAACTAACAGATTTGTCCTGGAGGAAGTGCAGCTGAAATGCTCCTTAGAAGCGAGAATGGCCAGACTTCGTCTCACCTACTTGGGTCATGTTGTCAGGAGGGACCATTCCCTGGAGAAGGATGTCATGCTTGATAAGGTGGAGGGTTGACGAAAGAGGGGAAGGCCTTCAACCAGATGGACTGACACGGTGGCTGTGACAATGGGCTCAAGTATCGCAGGGATCATGGAGCTGGTGCGGCATTGGGCAGTATTTCATTCTGCTGTGCATGGGGTTGCTATGAGTTGGAAGCAACTAGACGGCACCTAACAACAACAACAACAATCTTGTTGTTCATGGATAGATAGTCTGAATATTGTGAAAAAGTCAAACTACCTAAAGCAATTGCTAAAATGGCAAGGAGGCCGCATCTTCTGACTGCCTCTAACCACAGAAGAGGAAGACAGAATCACCATCAATAGTGCAAGGCCTATTCTTGCAAGGCCAGACATGCTGCCTCCCTCTAGCCCTTTTACCAACCATTCCTCCAAAAGCACCCACCACCTATCTCCTGGGTTCGATAATTCACTGCAGTGGCCACACAGAACTCACAGATTATGGGGTTTATTAGGGAAGCACCAGGATACAATTCAAGTTCAGGAAAAATGCTCAGTCTCTCTCCTAGCCCACAGTCTCTCTCCCAACAGTGAGTGTCCCTCGGTGTCTCACTCAGTAATGTGTGTCTCTTGTGTCTCTTTCCCAGCAGTGCGTGTCTCTTTCAGGAGCACCTATCTCTTTCAGCAGCACGTCTTCCTCAAGGAGCAGTCAGAGAGAGACTTCTGCCTCTAGGAAGACTCCTTTTGAGCCTGACAGAGTGGCCAAACTTACCAATCATAATATCAGAATTCTAAGCACCTGAGATAGAGCAGGAACCTCCCAGAACATTGCTTTGTGTTGTACCCAACAAAAATAGCCCAGGTGGATAACTCTTACAATTAAGAGCTCCTCAGTTGCTGACAGCAAATTGTCCCACAGAGTTTACAAAGACTTATGGCTAGAGAAGCCACACTAAGAAATTTACTACACCGCAGGCCACCCCCTGGCTTTTCTAGCCATTATCCCATCCCTTTTATACTTCAAAAATTCACATCCCCTTCACCATTAATTCAAGAATAACCACACCCATGAAAGCATGTAAGCCATCCACTTCATGCCTTTATCTCTCCCCATTTTAGAAAGCCAATTTCTAATTTGCCCATCCCTATCAAACCAGTACTCTGAGGAGACAAGCATGGCCCTTTCTCTCTGAAGAATCATCTGTTCTGCTTTGAAACTACAGGCATCTGGATCCATAAACAAGAAAAGTCCAGCCCAGCAAAAGCAATCAAATTGCAACAACTTAACACCAGCTCAGTGTCAAACATCTTCCTCTTTGTTTGGTCGAGTTCTGGTCAGCTCAGCCCTAGCCCTCTCAGCTCTGTCATGGGTACCAGCTGCCAAGCTTGGGAGTCACACTCTTCCCTTCACTTCAGACCAGCCAGCACCTTCTCTCACATCTTCAGTCCTCAGGGACTATTTCAATGCCTGGAGGCTCACAACTCCTTGCACTTCAGACCAGCCAGCCCCTTCTCTCATCCCTAGCCTCCATGGCCTAGGTTAAAAGAGTACCAAACTCAGCCATTTCTTCTTTGCTGTACTTCCCCCATTTCCACTTAAGTGGACCCAGGTGATCATAAGCGAGTAACATACAAGTTTAGTACTCACTGGCTTCCTTTAACTTTCAGTCCTGGAAGGGGCTTTTTTCCTGTCTTCATGCACCCAAAACCAGTCTGCTTGCTCGAAATTCAAAGAGCCAAACAGTCATTATTTTTTCCTCTTGAGGTCCTTATTCATATGCAAATCTTCTGTTCCCTCAGTAGCACAGGGTGGGGCTCAGGTTTTCTACCTAAACCTCCTATACTCTACACACAGGCTTTGAAACAAAAGTATGTGTTTCTTCTGGGAAAATTCTGTTTCCCCTTTTAACTTATCCAATCAAGTATTGGCTGAAGGCAGATTTCCATACTCTCTGTTATCCACATACCCCATAATCATTTCAAATATGCAAGCAGGTAAGAGAACATTCAATACCTGTAGTACATTCAGGTAAACACATAATCTTTTTAAAGACATTCCAGGTTTATCTTTTCACCATGATTACCATCCCATTCTATGCATATGGCCTTAGGCCTTTGGCTCGGTATAACCAACAGCCCTAGCCCCTGGATCAATTATCTCCTTTTAGGTAACACCAACCAAAGTAATCACTTACTAATCCAAAATTTCACTTCCCAGGCCCCTTCATTCTTTCTTTTACAAAGTCCCATGCTTCTATTAGTCTGGTGCCACTGCAACAAATCCCACAGCTTCTGACACCTCTAACAACAAGCAGGCCACATCTTCTGACCTCCTATAATCACAGAAGAGGAAGACAGAATCACCATCAATAGCCCAAGGCCTATTCCTGCAAGGCCAGACATGCTGCTTCCCTCTAGCCCTTTCACCAACCATTCCTCCCAAAGCACCCACCACCTCTCTCCTGGGTTCGATAATTCACTGCAGTGGCCACACAGAACTCACAGATTA
>NW_006921922.1:1977795-1978910 GCF_000298275.1 Orycteropus afer afer
TCAAACCCACCAGCCACTCCTCGGAAGGAAGGTTGGGCAATCCTACTTCTGTAGTGATACTGCCTCGGAAACCCAAGGAGGGGTCGCTATGAGTCGGAGCTGACTCAACGGCACATAACAACAACAACAACAAGCACCTGAAAGAGAGCAGGAACCTCCTAGAACATTGCTTTGTGTTGTACCCAAAAGAAATTCCCCAGGTGGATAACTTTTACAATCAGGAGCTCCTCAGTTGCTGACAGCAAATTGTCCCACAGAGTTTACAAAGACTTATGGCTAAAAAAGCCACACTAAGAAATTTACTACACTGCAGCAATCTACACATTTAATGCAATCTTGATCCAGATTTCAACAGAATTTTTAAGGACATGGAAAAACTAATTACTAATTTCATATGGAAAGAAAAGAGACCTTGGATAAGCAGAACACTTCTGAAGAAGAAAAACAAAGTGGAAGGTCTCATACTCCTGGATCTTAAGAACTACTGTACAGCCACAGTACTCCAAACAGCATGGTATTGGTACAATGATAGACAGATAGACCAATGGAACAGAATTGAAAGTCCAGATATAGACTCATCCAAAGACAACTGATCTTTGACAAAGGTCCAAAACCCATTTAATGGAGAAGAGACACCCTCTTTAACAAATGGTGCTGGCAAAACTGGATATCCACCTGTAGAAAAATGAAACAACACCCATACCTCACCCCATATGCCAAACAAAGCTGGATCAAAGACCTAAGTGTAAACCCCAAAACTGTAAAATTCATCAAAGATAAAATAGGGGCAAATCTGGGGGCCCTAATTTATGGCATTAATAGACTGTCAAGCATAACCCAGAATGCACAGGAGGTAGAAGAGAAGCTAGATGGCTGGGACCTTTTAAAAATTAAATTCATATATGCATCAAAAGACTTCATCAAAAGGGTAAAAAGGGAACCTAGAGATTGGGAGAAAATATTTGCCTATGACATATCTGATAAAGGATTTCTCTCCAAAATCTATAGAAAACTTCAACACCTCAACACCAAAAAGACAAATAACCCAATTCACAAATGGGCAAAAGACTTGAACAGACACTTCACTAAAGAAGATATACAGGCAGCCAACAAAC
>NW_006921922.1:1979203-1980520 GCF_000298275.1 Orycteropus afer afer
GAGGCAGTATCACTACAGAAGTAGGATTGCCCAACCTTCCTTCCAAGGAATGGCTGGTGGGTTTGAACTGCCAGCTGTCTGGTTAGCAGGCAAGTGTCTTAGCCACTATGCTACCAGAGCTCCCCATTAATCATTAGAGAGATACAAATCAAAACAACAATGAGATATCATCTCAACTCAGCAATAATAGCAAATTTCAACAGGTCAGAAAATAACAAATGCTGGTGAGATTGCAGAGAGATAGGAACTCTTGTGCACTGCTTGTGAGATTGTGAAATGGTACAACAATTGTGGCAAATGGTATGGCATTTCCTTAAAAAACTGGTAATAGAAGTTCCATTTGACCCAGCAATTCCATTACTAGGAGTATATCCTAAAGAGATAAGAGATAACACACAAACAGATATATGTACACCTATGTTCATCGCAGCACAATTCACTATAGCAAAGATGGAAACAAACTAAATGCCCATCAATGGATGAGTGAATAACCAAATTATGATACATGCACACAATGGAATATTATGCTACATTAAAGAACAATGAGGGATACATGAATCATCTCACAATGTGGATGAACCTGCAGGACATTATGCTGAGGAAATAAATCATTCACAGACAGACAAGTACTATATGAGCCCATTACTGTAAAAAGACAAAGAAAGGTTTGCTTGGGAATGTGAACTCACTTAATAGGTTAAGGGAATGGGGAGGGAAGTGGAGGGATTAACTTCGGGCTAGTTGGGGCCTACACACTGACGTGGGTAGGGGGAGGAATATATGAGAAGGATTTGTGACCATCATGATAACTTTAGGAAATGGGAGGACACTGAATTGTGCACATAAGTGATAGACAACAGATGCTAATACCAACCAATGTGTGCACAATACTGCATTACCATTAATACCAAACACTACAGATAAGCATATAAACACCTGAGATGATCAGACGGGCATCAGTGAACAGAAGTATACTCTAGACCAAGGATAGATTCAGCTGAGGCTAATCTTGCACAGACACCAGTGATACAAAATATCTGCAGTCCTTACAGAAACAATATAAGACAGATACAGAGTAACCCCTCACAGACAACCAGACACTATGGGAGAGAGATCCAATAGATCTACTGTCTCAGGACCATAGTACTGGGTGACAACAGACTGAATTGGCACAACAAAAAAACATAAAAGCCTTGCTCCATATCCTGCATTGGTGAGTAATGACTGGGGTCTTAAAAGCTTTCAAGTGGCCATCTAAGATGCAGCTAATGATCTCCTAGCATCAAAAGTGAAGAAGAATGAAAAAAAAAAAAAAAA
>NW_006921922.1:1981215-1984962 GCF_000298275.1 Orycteropus afer afer
CTGTGTATTTTCAACTACTCTCTTACTTAAATTAAATGAGTCAATAATCCAAGTCCAATAAAATACAAATGTGACAGAAAAAGGATTAAATAATCAAATGTTTCCATGATCTAATTATATTAAATCTACATCTACTCTTCTTAAGTTAATTTTTTTCCATTAAGATTTAGTACTCATACCTTAAATTTTTTTATTTCAATGCACATAAAATATATTCACAATGTTGTACAGCTATCATCACTAATTCCAGAATATTCTCATTATCCTCAAAAGAAATCCATACCCATTATGAGTAACTTCCCATTCCCCAGCCCCCTTAGTCCCTAGCAACTGATACCTACTTTCTGTATCTATGGATTATTTTACTCTGGGCATTACATATATACAGAATCATACAATATGTGGTAAGTTGTGTCTTGCGTCTGTTAATTAGTATAAAGAATTGAAGTTGCTCCAAAGAAAGACACATCTATGTTGTAGTGTGAATCAGTACTTCATTCTTTTTTATGGCTAATCAATACAGTATTGTATAATACTTAGAGTAAGTTTCAACTGAGGCTGCCCAAGACTTCTGATCCCAACTCAAAATGACAAGGTCCAACACAAAGTTAGAAGGAAGAGTCCACATAAGATCATCCTCACTTCTGACACTAACTGCAAGTTTCAAAATCATCCCCCAGTTCAATAATTTGCTAGGAAGACACACAGTACTGACTGAAACCTGTTATATTCACTGTTACGGCTTATAGGGAAAGAACACAAATTAGAACCAGCTAAAGAAATAGACACATAGGGCCAAATATAGAGGTTTCCAATATTGAAACTTTCAATGTCCTCAGGAGTTTTCATTGGGGAACTTAGGATCCTACTTCTGTCCTCTGTAACAGAGGTTTGATGTCTCATGGCCAGAGGGATCCACTATTGGTCATTTTGTTAGCATAAACTACAAGATGTGGTCTAAAGGGACTAAATTCTATCACTCAAGAAATTCCAAAGTTTTTGGAGGTTACCTCCCTGGAGCCAGGGAAGAAGTAAGCCTTCTATTAGGAAAGACCAAATTCTGTAATACTCATATGTATATACCACATCTTGTTTATTCATTAGTTATTCAATAGATATATGCATTGTTAACACTTTGAGGTTATTATGAATAATGCTGCAAGGAACACTCATGTACAAGTTTTTGTGTGGACAGATATTTTTAGTCCTCTTCCATAAATCTAGGAATGGAATGGCTGTCATACAGTAGCTCTATGTTTATCTTTTTGAGGAACTGCTTAACTGTCTTTCTAAGTGGCATTCAAGTTATTTTGGAAGGAAAAATCACAGTCTAAAAATGATGCTTAAAAATGAATAACTGGTACATTAAATTGCCAGATAACAGTCACAAAAACACTGAAATGTGTTTGTGCCTTTGTCTGTGTCTATTAGGAGGGGCCTTATTAATAAGAGATTCTGTACCTCATCAAGTCATCAAAAAACATTAATTAATTTTACTTGCTAAGAAGAATCCAAGGTCATTTGATATTTGGTCAAATAACTTACATTCTTTAAAATCAGTTTACAATTTGTAAATCTGGGGTATAATATTCACTATGCAAGGAGTTCTGATGACATTATGATGAAAATATTTGGCTACTAACCAAAAGGTTGGTGGGTGGTTGGAACACACAAGCCATTACATGGGAGAAAGATGAGGCACCCTTCTTCTGGGAAAATTTACAGCCTTGGAAACCCTATGGGGCAATTCTACTCTGTGCCATAGGGTTGCTATGAAGTGAAATTGACTCAATAGCAGTGAGGTTTTTTTCTGTATTTCAAACCATTAGGATTTTTCAGATTGGGTGTTATTACAGCATAGCATAGGTTTTCCACATGAGACATTTATTTTGAAATCTGAGTGCAATTAGAATACAATGCACTTCCTCAAGTAATGTTTAAATGATTTGGTTATTTTATCTCTGGATTCAATACCCATTGGTGAAATGAATACTGGTATTATAGCAGAGGTTAAATTTGTTTAAAATGGAAAGTAAATTGATGAATTCTGATTTCAAGATAGCTTAACTTGCCTTTAGAGACAAATGTCTGTTCATAAGGAGCATCTGGTTTTAATGCTTAATATCCTTTTTATAACAAATCCAACAATCCAGCCAAATTCTTCCAAAAAAAGAGGTTATACGATTTGCCTTTGAAAATAAGACTACAGATTACAAATGTATTGAAAAAAGGTAACTTCATAACATTCACACTTCCAAAAAAAACCACACTCACTGTTGTTGAGTCGCATCCAACTTATAGCAACCCCTCCTTCTTGGATTTCCGAGGCAGTATCACTACAGAAATAGATTGCCCAATTAAATAGTTTAATTCTTATGTTGTAGTCGAGTCATTTCCAGCTCATAGTATCCCCATGTATAAGTGAATGTGACACTATTATGATCCTGCACCATTCTCACAATTGTTGCTGTGTTTGAGCAGCATAATGTTGCAGTCACTGTGTCAATCCATCTCAGTGAGGGTTTTCCTCTTTTTAATTGACCTTCTGCTTTGCAAGCATGATTCCTCCTGATAACAGGTCCAAAACTGTCCTTGCCTCTAAGGAGAATTCTGGCTATACTTCTTTCAAGACAGATTTGTTCATTTTTGCAGAAGTGCATGATATATTCAATATTCTTTGCCAAAAGACATAATCCAACGGCATAAATTCTTCTTTGGTTTCCCTTATCTATTGTCCAGGTCTCAAATGCATATGAGGTGATTGAAAGAGCATGGCTTGGGTGAGTCACACTTTCATCTTTAAAGGGACATCTTTGCTTTTTAATCCTTGAAGAGATCTTTTACAGTAGACTGGTCCAATGGAATACAACATTTGATTTCTAGACTGATGCTTCCATGGACATTCATTATTTAATGTAAGTAAAATGAAACCCTTGATAATATCAAACTTTTCTCCTTTCTCATGATGTTGCTTATTGGTCCAGTTGTGAGAACTTTTGTTTGCTTTTTGTTGAAGTGTAATCCATACTAAAGACTGTAGTCTTTGATTTTTATAAATAAGTGCTTCACGTCCTCTTCACTTTCAGTAAGCAAGTTTGTGTCATCGGTATATCAAAGGTTGTTAATGAATCTTCTCCCAATCTGATGTTGTGTTCTTCATGTATTACAATGTCTTTCATTATTTGCTCAGCATATTTTCTCTGATTAAATAAGTATGGTGAAAAGATACAACCCTGATGCACACTTTCCCTGATTTTAAACCATGCAATATCCCCTTGTTCTGTTTGAATGACTTTGTTTGGTTTGTGTATAGGTTCTTCCTGTGTGCAGTTAACTGTTCTGGAATTCCAAATTTTTGCAATGCTATCTATATATTTCTTTATGATCCACACAGTTGGATGCTTTTGCATAGTAAATGAAACACAAGCAAATATATTTCTGGTATTCTCTGCTTTCAGCCAAGATCCACCTTACACTAGTAGTGATATACCTCATTCACCACCCTCCTCTGAATCTGGCTTGAATTTCTGACAGTACCCTTTCAATGTACTGCTGCAACTATTTTTGAATTATCTTCCATAAAATTTTGGTTACATGTGATAATGATATTTTTCAATAATTCTGCTTTCTAGTAGATTATCTTTGTCTGGAATGCAAAAATATTATAATAATTCCTACTATTTTGCTGGGAGCTTGGTAGTGTAGTGCCTAGCCACTTGACTGCTAACCAGAAGGCTGGTGGATCAA
>NW_006921922.1:1985381-1989294 GCF_000298275.1 Orycteropus afer afer
AAAAAAAAAAAACTTTTTAATATGATTTGGGTGAAATTTTGCAGAACATATTCATTTTATATTCAATAGTTCATATACACATTTTGGTTTGTGATACTGATTACATTCCCCACAGTGGAACATCTCACCTCCCACTTCCTCCCTTTCCCTGAGTCCTTCTTGGCCTAGTGCCTAAGGCATTTGACTGTTAACCAGAAAGCTGGTGGTTCAAACCCACCAGGAACTCCTCGGAAGGAAGATTGGGGCAGTCTACTTCCATAGAGATACCACCTCAGAAACCCAAGAAGGGGTCGCTATGAGTCGAATTGACGTGAGGGCGTGAGTTTGGTTGTTTTTTTTGTTTTGTTTTGTTTTCTTGCCCATGCTTTCCTGCCTTCTTACATTTCTTCCTGTGCAAATGCTGACCTTCTGATCTCCCGTAGTTGGTTGTTCCAAGGAGTGTATCTCCCTGGTGCGGGTGTTCAGCTTGTAGACCTTGTCTGTTGTTTGGCTGAGAATTAAGCCACTGGAGTGAGATCAATTCCAGGCCTGAAGCATGACTTAGGGCCATAGTCTTCGGAATTTTACCATTCTCTATCAGAAGCCTTTTTTTTTTTTTAATGATTTTGAGTTTTATTCCACATTCTTCTCCCACTCTGTACAGGATCTCCACTATTGATCCTTTTTCTAGTGGTTAGCATGGTAGGCAGGCACCATCTAGTTCTTCAGGTCTCAGGGTCATGTATGTTGAGGTTTTCATGGTCCATTAGTCCTTTGGACTAATTGTTTCCATATATTTTTTATTTTCTTCACTCTTCTTTGCTCCAGTCAAGGAGAGACCAATAGTTGCCACTTAGCCTCTCAGAAGCTTTTGAGCCCCTTTGTGGCTACTCACCAAAGTAAGATGTAGAACAATATTTTTGTACACTATGTTGTGCCAATTGAGCTTGATGTCTCCCATGACCATGGTCCCCACCCGCAGGCCCAGCAAGCTACTCCCTCAAGGTGCTTATTTGTGGCTAAGAAGTTATCCTAACTTTGACTCCTATTATGTTTAAACTGTATATGTGTATTTTCATAGCACATACAAATACATATTTAGGATTATCATCTGCCCTACCTATGTATGGTCATGGATATATTCCCATTTGCATGTCTAAGCCTGTCTACCTATGTATCCACTGTGGATTAGTGCTCACTTGTTACTGTTAGTGCAGTATTGTGACTGCAATAATATTTCCTTGATTGTACCTTTTGTGCACTTCTTCATATCTTCCTTTCTATTAGTGATATTGTGCAAGTCACACACTTTTGTTATATGAGTTTTCCTTTCATTCAAATCAAACCTCTCTCTTAATTATCTATCTGTTTTCCCTCCTTTGCCCTTCCCTCCCACCCCTGGTAACCAACAAGAACAACAACAAAATCCCTTCCCTGTGAAAACCTTTCCTTGACAGGAAATATCCCTTTTATTGAAAATGGAAGTTGTGATACCAGGCAGTTATCAACTCCTAGACAATTTTCAGTTTCTGTTTTCAAAGTAACATATTTTTTTCTCTTCAAGACATCTCTTGTTATTCAGTTTTCTCTTTCATTTATTATTTTGAATGGTAAATTCAGTCACATAGTTAGAAATTTTTTAAATACAAAAAGGTAAACAGTGAAAAGTTTTTCTCCCAATCAATGCCACCACCATGATGACACAGACTGTGCATCTTGTTGTTGCTGGTAATTGTTGAGTCGATGCTAACTAATGGTGACCTCAAGTGCATGGCATAAAACTATTCTTGAGTGGCACTCCCTGGAACTAGCCATACTATGGCCCTACATTCAAACATCAAACCCTAACCTCATTTACAGTAACCCTGTTATTTGTTTTATATCCATATCCATATATGCATTAACTTATGCATCCTCACTCAACAACTCACTGTCATCAAGGTGGTTCCGACTCCTAGCGACCACTCTTTGGGTTTTCAAGGCAGTGTCACTATGGAAGTAGATTGTCCAACCTTCCTTCCGAGGATTGGCTGGTGGGTTTGAACCAACAGCCTCTGGTAGTAGTCAAATGCCTCAGGTATTATGCCACCAGAGCTCCTACTTATGCATCCATATGCATATAAATTCTAAGCATATTCATATATAATGTGTGCATGTAAATACAGATACATGCATGTATATGCATATAGAAACAAGTGTGAACTGAAGTGTTTTTTTTCCCTGTTTTCTCACTGTTTTTTTTTTTTTTTTAATACCAATCCCATTTGTAACTTTAAGCTAGCAAGTAATCTCTATCTCCATCCACGATACAGAATTCTTAAAGAGAAGGCCAGAGTGTTCTACATACCTATGTAAATAAACTGCAGTAAGAGTTAAAAGAATTATTTGGCCAAACTGTGAGGTGCACATAATTTACTTTTTGCAGTTTCCAACATCTCATTGAAAGACTTTTTCCTCTCTTTCTATATACTTCCTCAGATTATCCATGTCTCCTGCTACTCAAATGCTTACATTTTTAAGTTTGCCATTTGTCACAATAACTTCTTTGTCTTAGGCTGGACTCTCTAGAGGATCAAAACCAGTGAAGCACATATAAATAACTATAGAGAGAGATTTATGTCAAAAAAATGCCTCACAGACTTGTGGAGGATGGCAATTCCCCAAGGGTCAGGCATCACATTGAAGATTTCTGAATTACCTGGTTGCAGGGACTGATGAATCCCAAAATCTGCAGGTCAGGCAACAGACTGCTGGCTCACGTCTTAAGAACCAGAAGTCAGAGGATGACAAGGCAGACAGAGTAAGAACAAATGTTTCCAGAATATCCACATATATTGGATTCAGACTACATTCCTAGGGAAAGTCCCCTTTCAACTCATATTTGCTCATATCAGACCACAAAATTAAGGATGAGTAAATCAT
This sequence comes from Orycteropus afer afer, assembly GCF_000298275.1. Lineage (NCBI taxonomy): Eukaryota > Metazoa > Chordata > Mammalia > Tubulidentata > Orycteropodidae > Orycteropus > Orycteropus afer. The sequence goes on from NW_006921922.1 coordinate 1,988,283, forward strand.
ATCTGACAAAACACTAAGAACGATGGCCTAGCAAAGCTGACACGTAACTTTATCCATCACACTCTTTGAGATTTTCCCTCCAGGACTACACTTTTAGTGTAGTACATATAATTCACATTCATTCTGTTATACATTTAATGATCTAATGTCTAATGATGTGTCAATGAGAAATGATGCAAGTGTTACTCCTGTGAGAGAAAAAATAATTGTGATATTTTTTTTTGCTTGATAATGTATTATGTGAAATTAAGTTTCAAATTATTTAAGTATCTGTTATGTTTGGCAACTCTTATTTAAAATAGATTTAGTGAATTTCAAGTTGGTTGATGTTGAAATGGCAGTATTAAATCTCTTCTTGAAGATTTCAGTGGAAAAATACAAAATACAAAAACAAAGAATAATATACATTAACGTTGTAAATGAGAAAAGCATTATCCATATGTTAAGATGGTATATCTGAATTAAATGTTGCAGATCAGCTCAAATTAGAAGCCATAAAGACCTAACTAATCATCCTTACTCTTGTGAAAGAGCTGTGTAATCAGGAAATACATAAAGAGGCACTGACAAAAATACAATAACATCACAACAGGTAAGGGCTTTGATACATGGTCAAAACAAACAATAAACTGTACAGAAAAGCCACTGAAACAATGGAACAATACCACAAGGAAGAAAAAAGAGTTCATCTTCAAGATTTTTAAACTCATCTTTCCCTGTAATAAATTTACTACAAAAAGTTCAATTGTCAAAAAATACATATTTACTTTTTTCCTAGAAGGTTTAACTGTATGTTGCATCAAGGTATAACTGAGTGTGTTAGACTGGGTTCTCAAGAGAAATAAACCAGTAAAGTGAGAGATATTTATCTTTGGAAAATGGCTCACACACTTATAGAAGCTGGCAAGTCACAAGTTCTTGGATCAAACGTCAAGCTGGTGGCTTTTCCTGACTCTTGCAGCTGCAGGAGCTGAGGAGCTCAATGTTGGCAGGCAGTACACTGGCTGTTGAC
>NW_006921922.1:1989394-1993804 GCF_000298275.1 Orycteropus afer afer
AAACTCCCTTTCAATGGATTGGCTGCTCAAAACATATTCATCTGATCCCATCATGGGAATAACCACATCATAACAACTAAACCACACAGAATTGTGGTCCAGCCAGTTGACCCACAGCTCCAACCATCGCACTGAGGAAATAGTACCAATTTCTACCTTAACAATTATTATTTTAATAATAATCACTTTCCACCTTAACAATTGTTATTTTAATATTTCATCCCCAGATGACATATGACAAAACAGGAAACTGTGACTTAAACTAAGCCAGTGAAATCTATCTTCAAGTAATTTAAATTTTGAGAAGAACCACTTGGAAAATGAATATAGTTGAGTTTAAGCTATTTGGTAAAAGTCTTTGTTGAGAAAATTTTTGAATTTTTCAAAGATTCTTTTTATTCAACTGATCCTTTCATATCCTAAATTATTCCATGATTCTTCTAATGAGTCCTTTTTTTGGTCATTGAACTCAGTATTTCAGTTCCTTAAAAATAAGCAAATATATAACTTAACTGGATTTTTGTATTGATAGAATCATAACACATCTTTGACATAGGAGGAAGTAATCATAAGGAAAGAAAAGCAGTATGAGATCTGGAAAAATATACAGCTAAATTAAAATTAAGATCAAAATTTAAAATATAATAGAGGCTTTGAAAAAAATAATAAATGGAAAACTTCTTTTTAGTAAAAGTATAAGATTATCATCTAGAAATTCACCTAGAATTCTGAGGAAAAATAAAAAAACGACTAAGAAAAGAGGGTGAAGTCCATGAAATTCAATCTACAGAAAACAAGATTTCAATGAATCCATGATAGCACAAAACAAACACACACATTCTAAATATCATCATAGGAATAATAGAAACATTCAAGATCTTAAAATGAGCATTAATTTACAAACTTAGATTATTTACCAAATATTGAGACAAATGGATGTATCCATGCTGTTGTTTTTGTTATGTGCCATCGCATCAGACCTGACATAACGACTCCTCCTTGGGTTTCCGAGGTCATATCACTATGGAAGTAGATTGCCCAACTTTTCTTCCAACGAGTGGCTGGTAAAGTATATATTTTATACATTGACCCATGTCACTTTAGTTCTGTGTGTTTCACTGTACATAAATTATATTTTAATTTTAATAAAATGTATTTAAATATATATTTTAAGAAAAAGTAAAAATTTTATTAGCAAAAAACATTTCTGCAAATACCAAGAGAAAAACAGTTACCTATAAAGAAATAAAAAGCTAAACTACATTCAAAGTTCTCCTACACAAAAATAAAAGATATTAAAGACCAAACCAAACTCACTGACATCAAGTCAGTTCCAACTCATTGCAACCCTTCATTGGGTTTCCGAGGCAGTGTCTCTATGGAAGAAGATTGCCCAATCTTCCTTCCAAGGAGTAGGTCGTGGGTTTGAACCACCAGCCTTCCGGTTAGCAGTCAAATGCCCTAGGCATTACACCACCAGTGCTCCCAAATGAATTGGAAATGATAAATAAATGCAGTGTTTTGAAGGAAATATATTGTTACTCAAGAATTCTATATCACAACTCTTAATATTGCTGTAGGATAATATTCTATGCAAGTTACATGAAATATTATAACTAACCACCTCATATATCAATGGTTTAACACAATCTAGATTTATTTCTCACTCATGTCACAATTTATCTTGAAGGTCTAGGCTCTGTTCCACGCAATCACTCAGTATTCCAGGCTTCTTCCATCCTTTGCCCAGAAGAGGTATATCACTTTCCTTCACATTTCATCAACAATACTAGTCACATGGTCAGACTTCATTGTAGGGATGTTAGAAAAAATGTATTCAGTTATGTGCCCATGTAAAGGAAATAAGCTTGAAAGCAAGTAACCAACATTGTCCAAAATAATTTATTGTGATAATGGAGATGTTTCATCACATTAACATGGTGGGCACTGTTGTTGGTAGGTGCTTTCAAGTGAATTTTGATTCAGAGAGATACTACGGACAACAAAACAAAACTCTGCCTGGTCCTGCCATGCTAACAATTGTTGCTATTTGAACCATTGTTGCAGGCACTGTGACAATCTATCTTGCTAAGGGTATTCTTCTTTTTTTTTTTTTAACCCTCTCCTCTATCAAGCACTATGTCCTTCTCCAGGAACTGGTCCTTTCTGTTGACATGTGCATGCAAAGTACATGAGACGATGTCTTGCCATCCTCCTTTGGAAGGAGATTCTGATGGTACTGTCTCTAGGAGAGATTTGTTAGGTCTTCTGGCATTATATAGTATATTCATTATTCTTCACCAACATCATAATTCAAGAGCATCAATTTTTCATCAGCTTTCCTTATTTATTACACTGATTTCACATAGAGACAATGTAATTGAAAATACCATGGCTTGGTTCAGGCACGCCTTAGTTCTCAAGGTGACATCTTTGCTTTTTAACATTTTAAAGAGATCTTTTGCAGCAGATTTGCCCAATGCAATAATGTAATATGTCTTTTGATTTCTTGACTTCTGCTTCAAAGCAAAAACTAACCCTATGTTACTATATAGAATTTCAAATGGGTTAATAAAAAAAATTGAATGTTTAATTTTTCTTAATTTGAATTAATTTAAATTTAAATAGATGCATGCAGTTAATGGCTACCATATTGGACAATGTAGATGACTTGTCTCTGTCAGAGAGCAATAGGATATATGTTAAAGGATGTTCATTAGAATATTATTTATTACTAAAAAATGAAGACTGCACATACAAAAATGTTAGAGGCAATACAAATATCAAATATTTTTGGAATTTGTGATATGACTATGATGCCAAAATGTTAAAACATAATCTGTGGAATCTTGGTGCTATGGAGGATATCTTTGAGATTTGATAGAAAACTATCACAATATGGAACACATTGGCTTCTTCTAAATTCTCACTAAGATATTGCAAAAAGGGCTATGCATTTGTCTAAAACAATAATTCTTAAAGTGTAGTCTCAAACCAGCAGCATCAGCATCGTCTGGGAACTTGTACAAAAGGAAATTTTCTAGCCCCACCCCACACCTACTAATTCAGAAATTCTGTTGGCAATCTGCATTTAATAAGACCTCCTGGTGACACTGAAATATGTTAAAGTTTGAGAACCACAGATCTAAGGTAATAGTTCTCAACTCTACCTGCTCATTAGAACTACCAAGAGAACAATAAAAAATAGCGTTGTCATGGTTGTATCCTCAGAGATTTAATTTAATTGTTAAGTAGTAAGACCAAGTATTTTTAAAAGTTCTCTGACTGATTCAAATGTATAAATAGAATTGAGAACTAATTCTCACTATCTTGAATATACCATTGTTGTTGTTGTTATACGCCGTTGATTTGGCCCTGACTCATAGCGACCCCTCCTTGGGTTTCTGAGGCGGTATCACTACGGAAGCAGGATTGCCCAACCTTCCTTCCGAGGACTGACTGGTGGGTTTGAACTGCCAGCCTTCTGGTTAGCAGTCAAGTGCCTTAGGCACTATGCTACCAGAGCTCCTTGAATATACCATAAATGCCAGAAATGGAAAAAGTACAACTTTGTTACCCAATATTTTTCTGCCTATGGTAAACAATACAAAATGGAAGAAGGTAAATCATGGACTTTGGATAATTATAAAATTATAACAGCTAAATTCTCTGTAACATTTTGATTTTCATGTGAGCAAGGACAGGGATAAAAGAATCAAAATAGTAGTATCAGGAGAGTGACAAAGGTCCTAAATCACGACTTAAGCCTCCTGACAAAAATTCACTGAGATGCCTCCAGGCAAGTTGTATTACCTCAGATTCCCATCTAAAACTCAGCATTTTGCCCTTCTCTGAGGACATAGCCAAGGCCCAGGTAGGGAAAAGCATGAAAAGTGTGGTTACATGGACAGATTCAGAAGTCAAACTGCCTTGATTGAATTCTGGTTCTCTTTTATTCACTGTGTAACTTGGGAACCACCTCTCAGTTTCTTGCACTGTGATGGTTTGTATGTTGCTATGCCACCAGTGTTTTAAATACCAACAGGGTCTCCTACGGTGGACAGGTTACAGCAGAGTTTCCAAACTAAAACAGACTAGGAGGAGGGTGGGGCCATCCACTTCTGAAAAATTGACTACTGAAAATCTTCTAAACAGCAATGAAACACTATCCGATATAGTGCTGGAAGATGAGCCTCTCAGGTTGGGAGGTACTCAAAAGATGACTGAGGAAGACTTGCCTTCTTAGTGGGAGCTCTGGTGATGTACTGCCTAAGCCAGGTGACTGCTAACCAGTAGGCTGGTGGTTCAAACCTCCCAGGCACTCCTTGGAAGGAAGATTGGGCAATCTACTTCTGTAGTGATACTGCCTTGGAAATCCAAGGAGGGGTCACTATGACCGAGATCTGACTT
>NW_006921922.1:1999094-2000691 GCF_000298275.1 Orycteropus afer afer
GCTCTGTAAATTTTCACCCAAATCACAATTGAAAAAAATAAAAAAGAAAGAAAGGACTAGTCCTTGGAGAAGGATATCATGCTTGATAAAGAAGAGGATCCACAAAAAGGGGAAGAACCTCAACAAAATGGATTGACATTGTGTCTGCGAAGATGGGCTCAAGCATAACAAAGATTGTGAGGCTGGCTCAGGACCAGCCATTGTTTCATTCTGTTATATATGGGGTCACTATGAGTCAGAACCAATTCAATGGCCATAACAACAACAACTTGGGAAAACAAGTTGACTTCTTTGTGCTCCACTTTCCTCATCTAATTTTGACTACTTTGTATGGTTCTTCAGAAAGATAAAAAAGTAATGAATTATTAAGAAACTTAAAACATAGCTTTGACACTTAATGCTAGGTTTAAATATAAGATTTTAAAGGGAAAAAGGGGGGGGGGGAGCCCATCCTAGGTTGCTGCTAAGAAACAGAACCCAGAAAGGGAGGTCTATATTACCCAATTACTCAGTTGCCATAGTGTAGATTCTGATTCGTGACAACCATAGGTAGAGGGTTTTCAGAGCTGGGATCATTCAGAGAAGATTGTCAGGACTTTCTTCCAAGGAACCTCTGGGTGGTCATGAACCACCAAATTTTAAGTTACTAGTCAATTTCTTAAGCATTTGCAGCACACACAGACTTATGTCCAAATAAATTAACATGGTTCAGGTATTGGTCATTAACTACAAAAGCCATTACATATGATTATATAAATATAACAAACTGTGATATGCAGATGACACAATCTAGCTTGCTAAAAGTGAAGATGGCTTGAAGCACTTACTGATGAAGATTAAAGTCTACAGTCTGCAGTATGAATCACACTTCAACATAAAACAAAAATCCTCACAACTGGACCAATAAGCAACATCAAGATAAGTGAAGAAAAGATCGGAGTTGTCAAACGTATCATAATACTTGCTTCCACACTCAACACCAGTGGAAGCAGCAGTAAAGAAATCAGACAACGTATTGCACTGGACAAATCTGCTGCAAAAGACCTCTTTAAAGTGCTGAAGAGCAAAGACGTCTCTTTGAAGGCTTTAAAAAAAAAAAAAAAATACTCACCGCCATCGGGTGCATTCCGACTCATACTGACCCCCATTTGGTTTCCCGAGGAGGTAAATCTTAATAGAAGTAGATCTCCTGGTCTTCCTTCCACAGAGTGTCCGAAGACTTAAGTTATGCCTAACCCAAGCCTTGGTGCTTTCAATTGCCTCATATGCATGTGAAAGGTGGACAATGAATAAGGGAGATCAAAGGAGAGTTGATGATTCTGAGTTGTCGGGTTGGCAAAGAATATTGAAATTACCATGGAGTGCCAAGAATGAACAAATCTGTCCTGGAAGAAGTGCAGCAGGAATACCCCTTGGAAGCCAGAAAGGCCAGAGTCCATCTCACCTACTTTGGTCACGTTGACAGAAGAGACCTTTCCCTGCAGAAGGATATCATGCTTGGGAAAGTGCAGAGTCAGTGAAATAGGAAAAGGGCCTCTACTAGATGGATTGACACAGTGGCTTCAACAAAGGGCTCAGGTGTAGCAAGCTTTGTGAG
>NW_006921922.1:2000791-2004356 GCF_000298275.1 Orycteropus afer afer
TTTTCTTTCAGAGCACCATGTTTTTTTTTTTTTTGCCTCCGTAAAGTAGAGTCAAACTTAATGACATGGATAAAGTTTTCAGGACCTTCGTATACTGATGTGACACAACTCAAAATGAGAAGAGACAGCTGAAAATATTCATTAATAATTAGAATGTAGAATGTACAAATTCTAAGTATAGATAAATTAGAAATTGTCAAAAAAAATGAAATGGAACACATAAAGATTGATATCTTAAGCATTAGTGAGCTGAAATTTAATGGTATTGGCCATTTTAAATCAAGCAATCACATGGTGTACTCAACTGGGAATGAGAAACTGAAAAAGGAATGGTGTCTTCATTTATCATTAAAAAGAACATTTCAATTTTAATCCTGAAGTACAATGTTGTCAGTGATAGGATAACATTAATATACCAACAAGGAAGAACAAACTTATGCACCAACTACTAAAACCAAAGATAAGGAAAATAAAGATTTTTTACCAAGTTTTGCAGTCTGAAATTGACCAAACATGCAATCAAGATGTACTGATAATTACTGGTGATTGGAAATGAAAGTTAGAAAAAAAAGAAGAAGTCGTAGTAGTTGGAAAATATGGCCTTGGTGATGGAAATTACACTGGAGACCTTATGACAGAATTGTGAAAAATCAATGATTTATTCATTGCAAATACTTTTCTCAACAACATAAACAGCAACAAAGGAACTCTGGTGGCATAGTGAGTAAGGGACTAGGCTACTAAGGTCAACAGTTCAAACCCAGCAGGTTTTCTGCTGGAAGAAGATGAGGCAATCTACTTCCATAAAGATTTACAGCCTTGGAAACCTAACGGGGGTCACACTGAGTCAGAATCAACTTAACAGCAGTGGGTTTGGTTTTGGTTTAAATGGCAGCTATACATGTGGACCCCATGAGATGAAATACACAGGAATCAAATTGACTGCATCTGTAGAAAGTGACAAGTGAGAATCTCAATACCATTACTCAGAATAAAATCTGGGGCTGACTGTGGAACAGAATACCAACTGCTTATACACAAGTTCAAGTTGAAGCTGAAAAAAATTAAAACAAGTCCATAAGAGGCAAAATACGACCTTGATTATATCCAACCTGAATTTAGAGATCATCTGAAGAATACATTTGACACATTGAACACCAATGGCCGAAGACCAGACAAGTTGGGGGATGACATAAAGAACATCATGCATGAAGAAAGCAAAACAATCATAAAGGCAGGAAAGAAAGAAAAGACCAAAATGGATGTCAGAAGAGACTCTGAAATTTGCTCTTGAACAGAAAGTAGCTAAAGCTAACAGAAGAAATGAAACAAAACAGCTAAACAGATGATTTCAAAGGATGGCTTGAGAAGGCACAGTAACTGTAAAATGTGTGAAGACCTAGAATTAGAAAATCAAAACTGAAGAATACACTTGGTATCTCAAGCTGAAAGAACTGAAGAAAAAAGTCAAGCTTTAAATTGCAATATTGCAAGATCCTATGGACAAAATATTGAAGAATGTAAGAAGCATCAAAAGAAGATGGAAAGAATATACAGTGTCACTGTACCAAAAAGAATTGATTGACCTTCAACCATTTCAGGAGGTAGTATACAATCAAGAACTGATGGTACTGAAGAAAGAAGTCTAAAGTGCACTGAAGGAATTGGTGGGGAATAAAAAGGCCTCGGGAATTGATGGAATACATATTGAGATGTTTCAACAAACAGATGCAGCACAGGTGGCACTTACTCATTTATCCCAAGAAATTTGGAAAATAGCTACCTGGACAACTGACTGGAAGAGCTAAATATCTGTCCCCATTGCAAAGAAAGGTGATGAAACAGAATGTGGAAATTATCAAACAATATCATTAATATCACACTCAAGTAAAATTTTGCTGAAGATATTCTTAAAATGGTTGCAGCCATATATAGAGGATTGCCAGAAATTCAGTGTGGATACAGAATAGGTTGCAGAACAAGGGATATCACTGCTAATGTCAGATGGATATTGGCAGAAAGTAAAGAATACCAGAAAGATATTCACCTGGGGTTTATTGGCTATGCAAAGACATTTGACTGTGTAGATCATAACAAATTATACATGATATTGTTAAGAATTATAGAAAATTTAATTTTGCTCAGGAGGAACCTGTACATAGACCAGGAGGCTGCAGTTAACAGAACAAGAGGATAGTGTGTGGTTTAAAATAAGGAAGGGTGTATGAATCAGGGTTGTGTCCTATCACCATACTTATTCAATGTGTGTGTGGAGCAAATAATATGAGAAGTTGAACTATATGAGGTAAAACACCATGAGGGTTGGAGGAAGACTTGTTAACAGACTTTGATATGCATATGACACAATTTGCTTGCTGGAAGTGAAGATGACTTGAAGTACTTACTGATGACAAGCAAAAACTATATAGCCTTTGATAGGGATACACTTCAACATAAAGAAAACAAAAATCCTCACAAATAGACCAATAAACAATGTATGATAAATGGAGAAAAGATTGAACTTGACAAAGATTTCATTTTACCAGGATCCTCAATCAGTGCTCAGAAAAGCAGTAGTCAAGAAATCAGATGACATATAGCACTAGGAAAATCTGCTCCAAAAGATTACTTGAAAATGTTGAAGACCAAAGATGTCCCTTTGAAGATTAAGATGCAACTGACCTGAGCATGGCATTTTCAATAGCCTCATATAAAATGAAAGCTGGATAATGAATTAGGAAGACTGAAAAATAATTGATGGACTTGAATAGTTGTATTGGCAAAGAATACGGAAAATAACATGGACTGCCAGAAGAACAAACAAATCTGTATGGGAAGAAATATAGCCACAATGGTCCTTATAAGAGAGAATGGCCAGGCTTCAATCCACATTCTTTGGTCATGTTATCAGAAGGGAGCAGTCCTACATTGTGAAAATGTCAATTCGACCCAAAGCAATCTATACATTTAATGAAATCCCAATCCAGATCCCATCAAGATTTTTCAAGGATATGGAAAAAACAATCACTAACTTTATATGGAAAGGAAAGAAACCTCGGATAACCAAAGGACTATTGAAGAAGAAGAACAAAGTAGGAGGTCTCACACTGCTGGATCTCAAAACCTACTATACATACTACACAGCCACAGTAGTCAAAACTGCCTGGTATTGGTATAATGACAGATACATAGACCAATGGAATAGAATTGAGAACCCAGAAATAGAGCCATCAACCTATGGTCAGTTGATCTTTGACAAAAGGTCTAAATCCATTAAGTGGGGAAGAAAAGTTTGTTTAATAAGTAGGGCTGGCAAAACTGGATATCCATTTGCAGAAAAATGAAACAAGATCCATACCTCACACCATACACAAAAACTACCTCCATGTGGACCAAGGACTTAAATGTGAAACCTAAATGTGAACCCTAAAACCTCGGAAGAAAGGTTGGGCAATCCTACTTCCATAGTGATACTGCCTCAGAAACCCAAGGAGGGGTCGCTATGAGTCAGGGCCGACTCGACGGCACATAACAACAACAACAACAAAACTATAGAGTTCCTCAA
>NW_006921922.1:2008430-2016202 GCF_000298275.1 Orycteropus afer afer
ATATGCTCCTATAAATATTACAGCCTGAGAAGTGCTATGGGGAAGTTCTGTCATATGAGTTTGCTATGAGTTGGAATCAACTCAATGGCAAACAATAATATAATTGTATATAATATGTTATACCATACTCTATTAAAAATATATTGTATATTGATGTAGATAGAGACTGACCAAAAACATAGAAAGATGTAGATTAAATGTTTTAAAACCATTCTAGTAATGAACAAAACCAAGGAAGTTTTATCATAATAGGTATCGCATTCTGGCATTTTAGAGGGTTGACAAAAATAAATAAACAATCAAATAATACGTAACATCAGATGATTGTAAGTACTATGAAGAAAAATAAAACAGTGTAAGGAATAGGAAGTGATATTTGATCAGTGATTTGAATGAGATGAAGAAGCAAGTCTCATTAATATCCAGGGATAAAATAAGAAGACAGAGTGAACAAATTCAAATGCCCAAGGGCATAATGAGCTTGGTGTGTGCCAAGAACAATAGGAAAGCCAGTGTGGTTAGAATGGTCTAAGCAAAGTGTAGCCAATGAGAGGATGAATTTTCTGAGGTGGACAGGGCACAGACATATCCAGTCTTGCATTATATGAGCAGGAGTTTGAATTTCATTTTACAACAGTGGGAGGACTGTATTGGTTGCTCAAATCTGACAAACAACTTGTGGGGGGGGCAGCTATGTATTGACTTTTTAGTACTGGGTCAGGAGTAGAAGAGTGAAGCTAGTTATAAAATTTTGCATATAACAGGCAAGAAATTAAGACATTTTACTAGTCTGAACAAAGGTGATGGCAATGAGGGTAATAAGAAGTGGACAGATTCAAAATAAACCTAAATTTGTGAATATGTATGAGACTTTTTGGCCTGAGCAAATGAGTGAATCATAGGATCATATACTAAGAACTGAGAAGACTGAGAGTGGAAAAAATATTGAGCTCTCTTTTGAGAGTATTAAGTTTGAATTGCCCAAGTGGATTTCCAGGAAGGAGTTGAAAAATGAAAGTGTGATGCTCAGGAAAAAATGTGTTAGCTACAGATCTTAATAGAGCTTCACAAATTTATTTAGAAGATAACCTAGGAAGTGAATACAGATGGAGAAGAAAATCAAATTGTCTGGTATGCAACCAGTTATTAAAGGATTTGCTACCCACGTTTGAGTCTAAGAAGCCTATGACTACTTAATCCATAAAGAATTTCAAAATTCCACAAACTCACATAAATAGGAAATGGATTTCCAAAATGGTAAAATCCATAGATCGGGAATTTCCCAATATCTCTTTCAAGAATTATCATAAAGAACATGGAGAGATTCCAGTGATTTCCACATCTATGAGAAATGTCACTTCTCCTTTGTAGAACTCACTCTTCAGCCAGAAGGAAAACACTTCCACTCATTATCTATTAGGATGTGATGTGTATTCTAGATTTCTGATTACTCTGTATTGCTTTCAGTTTTCCCATTTCTAAAAGGGAGATCCTTCTTATTGTATTAAATTTTCTTCCTATTTTTATTTTAAAATTGATATATTGAGATGGTTTGACTATTTTGCCCATAAATTGCCAGATCATGAAATGATACATCCAGATTTGACTGAGAAAATTGAACATAACTCGAGTTTCTGATTTCACAAAGTGAACAAGATTGTGGATTTTATTCCAGTGGAAGAGAGCAGGTGTGTTTGCAGTTACACTTATTGTGGATGTGGCACTGTTGTAAGTTAATGTATTGGTAAATGTGTCTATCAAGTAGTGAAATATAGTGAAAATATTTATATTTGCCTGTTCTGGATACTCACCCTCTCACTTCCCTTTTGGAAAGTATTCAGTTTAAATGAATTCAATGTAAAGAGTGGGCATAAGATCCAAGTCTAGGCAGTCATTATGTCAATTCACCTGACCACAGTAATTGGTCCAGTTATGTTATATGATCTCATAGAGTCCAAACAAATTCCTCTCCTGCATTCTTTTTAAAAGCAAAAGGAAAGGTGCCTTCCATGTTAAGTCGTGGAGTTAGAATAATGTGAATTTGTGGGTACTGCATAAGACATGTGACTGTTAACCAGAAGGTTGGAATTTCAAACACACCAGCCACTCCACAGAAGCAAGACTGGGGAATCTACTTCCATAAAGATTTACTGCCTCAGAAACCCAAAGGGGATCGTTATGAGTTGGAATTGACTCCATAGAAGTTAGTTTCTCTCTCCCCCTTGGTTTGTGGCAGCTATAGAAGAGCCTTTGTTATGCAGTGGTTAAGTGGTTGGCTTAGCCAAAATGTTGACAATTCAAACTCCCCAGTCACTCCATGTAAGAAACATGTGGCAGTCTACTTCTGTAAAGATTACAATGTTGGAAATAGTATGGGGTAGTAGGAGCTCTGGTAGCATAGTGGCTAAAGCACTTGACTGCTAACCAGAAGGCTAGTGGTTCAAACCCACCAGCCATTCCTCGGAAGGCAGGTTGGGCAATTTTACTTCCGTAGTGATACTGCCTCGGAAACCCAAGGAGGGGTCGCTATGAGTCGGGGCCAACTCGACGGCACATAACAACAACAACAACAACAGTTCTATTCTGTAATATAGAGTCACTATGAGTCAAAACCTACTCATTGGCAACAGTTTTGATATTTTGGTTTGATAGTGATTTTCACTCCACATGGAAAAGGCTACCTGATATGAAGGAAATTGAAGGCAAGATGGGAGGAAGGTGGGAAGAGCCCTGGTGGTGTCAGATCTTCAGCTCTGAATCCAACTTCCTCACATCTGCTTTCAATTCTGAAACTCTTCCTTTGATTCTATAATCTTCCAAACACATCAGTTGACTAATTACTACTGCATAAGCAATTTGGGGTTGGATTTCCAGAACTTATACTTTAGAGTTTTAAGTAATACAGCTTGACTAATCTTTATTCTACAACTATTGTTGTTAAGTATCATCTAATCATCTCTGGCTCATAGTGACCCTATGTACAACAGAACAAAACACTACCCAGTCCTGTGCCAGCTTCACATTCTTATACTTATACCTGAGCCCATCGTTGCAACCACTATCACAACCCATCTTGTTGAAAGCTTCCCCTTTTCTGCTGACCCTGCACTTTACCAAGCATGATGTCCTTCTCCAGGGAATGGTCCCTTCTGCCATCATGACCAAAGTAGGTAAGATGAAATCTGGCCATTCTCACTTTCAATGGGCATTCTGGCTGCCCGTATTCCAGGACAGATTTTTCCTTCTTTTGGCAGTCCATGGTGCTTTCAGTATTCTTCACCAGCACCACAACTCAAAAGCATCAAGTCTTGTTCTGTCTTCCTTATTCATTGTTCAGCTCTCACATGCATATGAGACAATGGAAAATACCATGGCTTGGTATGCTGTGTTGTTACATGCCGGTGAGTCAGACCTGACTCACAGGGTTTCCAAGGTAGTGACCCCTCTTTGGGTTTCCAAGGTAGTATCACTACAGAAGTAGATTGCCCAACCTTCCTTCCAAGGAGTGGCTGATGGGTTTGAACAACCAGCCTCCTGGTGTGCAGTCAAGTGCCTTAGGCACTACACTACCAGAGGTGCACCTTATTCTTCAAGGAGACATCTTTACTCTTCAGCACTTGAAAGAGGTGTTTTGCAGCAGATTTCCCCACTCTGATGTGTTGGCTGCTGCTTCCATTGGTGTTGATTGTGGAACCAAGTAATATGAAATCTTTGACAGCTTCAATCTTTCCTCCATTTATTGTGACACTGCTTATTGATCCAGTTTGGGGATTTTTATTTTCTTTATGTTGAAATGTAATCCATACTGCAGATCATAATCTTTAATCTTCATCAGTAAGTGCTTCAAGTCATTCTCACTTTCAGCAAACAAAGATGTGTCATCTGCAAATTGCAGATTGTTAAGGAGTCTTCCTCCAATCCTGATGTCATATTTTTCTTCATAGTCCAGATTCTCAGATGATTTGTTCAGCATACAGATTGAATAAGTATGGTGAAAGGATACAACCTTGATGCACTCCTTTCCTGATTTTAAACCATGAAATATTCCTTTGTTCTGTTCGAATGACAACCTCCTGGTCTATGTACTAGTTCCTCCAAAGCACAATTAAGTGTTCTGGAATTCTCATTTTTCTCAATGTTATGCATAATTTATTATGAGCCACACAATTAAATGCTTTTGCATAGTCAATAAAACACAGATAAACATTGTTCTGGTATTTTTTACTTTGAGCCAAGATCCATCTGACATCAGCAAAGATATCCCTTGTTCCAGTTCTTCTTCTGAAACCAGCTTGTATTTCTGGAAGCTCTTTGTCAATATACGGCTAGAGCCATTTTTGAATTATCTTCAATAATATTTCACTTGAGTATGATAATAATGATATTGCTCAATAATTACCACATTCTGTGGAATCACCTTTCTTTGGAATGGGTACAAATATGGATCTCTTCCAGTGAGTTGGCCAGGTAGCTGTTTTCCAAATTTCTTGACATAGCCAGGTGAGTGCCTCCAAACATGGCATCTGTTTCTTGAAACATTTCAATGGGTATTCTGTCAATTCCTGGAATCTTGTTTTTTGCCAATTCCGTCAGTGCAGCTTCAACTTCTTCCTTCAATACCATTGGTTCTTGATCATATGCCTCCTCCTGAAATGGATGAATACAGACCAATTCTTTTTGGTACAGTGACTCTGTGTATTCCTCCCTTCTTCTTTTGATGTTTCCTGTACCATTCAAAATTTTGCCCATAGAATCTTTCAATATTGCAGCTCAAGGCCTGAATTTTTCCATCAGTTCTTTCAGCTTGAGAAATGGTGAGCATGTTCTATCCTTTTGATTATTTTAGTCCAAGTCTTTTCACATTTTGTTATAATAATTAACTTTGTCTTCTCAAGATGCTCTTTTAATCTTCTGTTCAGCTCTTTTACCTTGTCATTTCTTCCATTTGCTTTAGCTACTCTCCATTCAAGGGCAAGTTTCAGAATCTCTTCTGACATCCATTTTGGTCTTTACTTCCTTTCCTGTCTTTTTTTTCTTTCTTCATGGATGATGTTCTTGCTTTCTTCATGGATGATGTTCTTGATGTCATCCCACAGTTCTTCTGGTTTTCAGTCATTGGTGTTCAATGCATCAAATCTGTTCTTTAGATGGTCTCTAAATTCAGTAGGGATATAATCAGGGTCATATTTTGGTTCTTGTAGACTTGTTTTAATTGTTTTCAGCTTCAACTTGAAATTGCATATGAGCAGTGAATGGTCTGTTCCACAGTCAGTTCCTGGCCTCATTTTGGCTGAAGATATTGAGCTTCTCCACTGCCTCCTCCTACAGATGTAGTTAATCTGATTCCTGTGTACTCCATCTGGTGAAGTCCATGTGTATAACTGCCATTCGTGTTGTTGAAAAAGGTGTTTGCAATGAATAAGTTGTTGGTCTTGCAAAATTCTTTCATGCAGTCTCCACACTATTTCTATCACCAAGGCCATATTTTCCAACTACCGGTGATTCTTCTTTGTTTCCAAACTTTGCATTCCAATCACCAGTGATAATCAACACATCTTGATCAGTCAATTTCAAACTACAAAAGTTGGTACACATCTTCAATTTCCTCATCTTTGGCTTTGGTGATTGGAGTGTAAATATGAATAATAGTAGTATTAATTGGTATTCCTTGTAGGTGTATGGATATTATCCTATCACTGACAGCATTGTACTTTAGGATAGATTTTGAAACATTCTTTGTGATGATGAATGTTACACCATTTCTCTTCACTTTGGCATTCATGGCATAGTAGATTTTATGACTGTCTCATTCAAAATGGCCAAAAACAGTCCATTTCAGTTCATTAATGCCTAGGATACTGATCTTTATGTGTTCCTTTTCATTTTTGACAACTTCCAATTTTGCTACATTCATACTTCATACATTATGAATGGATGTTTGCAGCTGTTTCTTCTCATTTTGAGCCATGCCACATCAGCAAATGGAGGCCCTGAAAGCTTTACTGCATCTACATCATTAAGGTCAGCTCTACTCTGAGGAGGCAGCTCTTCCTCAGTTGTATTTTGAGTGTCTTCCGATCTGAGGGGCTCATCTTCCAGCACTATATTGAACGGTGTTTCAAGGCTATTCATAAAGGTTTCCAGTAATATATCAGATAGTGTTTCACAGCTATTCATAAGTTTTCCACTGGCCAATTCTTTGAGGAGTTGATGGCCTCTTCCTTTTTCTGAGTCTTTTAATCTGGAAGCTCTGTTGAGACTTGTCCACCATGCATGACTATGCTGGTATTTGAAATACCAGTGGCATACCCTCCAGTCTCAGAGCAACATGTAAGCCACCACAGTATGACAAACTGAGAGACATGTCTACTACTATAGGTAATTAAATTTATTATATGGCAATTATAATAGGCAACTAATATTAACATAAAATGTACTCTTAATTAGAGTGATTATGGAATAGTGAAAATATGGAAGATTTTAAATTTCTTTTTAGTTTTCTACCTTTTCATTCTTTAATTAAAAAACAAACAACAACAACAACTAAAACACTTCTGAAGGAAAATTAACAAAGAAACCCACAGTGACTACATTTATATTGGAAGTCTATAGCTGAAGATGCTATATAATAATTGTGCACATTCATTACCAAGAAGTGAGATACATTACAGAGGTAGAATATGATCTTGATTTGCTATCTAAATAATTTTATTTTATGCTATCTAGTATTACTAGTAACCTCTAAATGAAGGCCTATTTGAGATTAATTTGTGCACTCTAAATTTATTCACTGGTCAAGTAATATGGAAAACAAATTGTTTCAACATCTAAACAAGTTTTGTTATTTGTTTTTGTTTTTGCCTGTAGCACTTCTCAAGCCTTCCAATTACATTTTAAATTTTCATTATAGTACCATTCATTCAAAGAAAACCATAATCATTAATTAAAATTTATTAAAATCTCCATAGAACACAGTTTGGGAAATATTAGTCTAATATTATGTAGTAGATACAGGAAATTTTCCATAGGAATGTTATTCTTACCTTTTCTTTTCTTATTTCAAATTTTAGAAAGAAAGTCGAATGGAGCCATAAGGAAAATACTATTTTTCTCCTTTGCAAATACAGTCCCAGATAAAGATGCCAAGACAATTCCTCCTCAATGACTAACGTACAGGTTGTTAAATACAGCCATACAAAAGCAAATTTCTAAGCTAAATAAATAAATCTTTAATGATGGAGACATAGTGATTTTGATAGGCAAACCTACAAGTATTTATGAATAAAATAATTTTTTTATTTCTTAAAATAACAAATATGTCTGAACTTAACATTCTAGAGATACTAACTGATACACATTAAAAAAAAAAAAAAAAAAAACTTTCATCAAGTCAATTCCAACTGATAGTGACTCCCAGTGGGGTTCTAAGACTATAAATCTTTATAAAAGTAGATTGCCTCATCTTTCTCCCAGAGTAGTTGGTGAGTTTGAACAGCTGACCTTCTGGTTAGCATCCAAATCCCTTACCCACTGCTCCAACAATTAACCCTCTGATGATAGTAGTTAATTCCAGCTGCTTTAGGTGCTGAGGATCTCCTGGCTGCTACATAAAAATGAAATAATAGTGATAATAAGGCATCTTTAGTGGAGCCTACACCCATAGTGATAACTGCTGACTGAGGTTCCTAAGTGACAAGAATAAGGCATCTTTAGGGGAGCTCTGGTAGCATAGTGGCTAAGACACTTGCCTGCTAACCAGACGGCTGGTGGTT
>NW_006921922.1:2020880-2030459 GCF_000298275.1 Orycteropus afer afer
CAAAGGCATCAATTCAATTTTTGTCTTCCTAAGTAAATGTCCAGCTTTGACATGCATTTGAGGACATTGAAAATACCATGGCTTGGCTCAGGCACATCTTAGCCCTCAAGGTGACATCTTTGCTTTTAACACTTTAAAGAGATATTTTATAGCAGATTTATGTAATGAAATATGTCATTTGATTTTTTTTTTTTTTGACAGCTGTTTCCATGGGTGTTGATTGTAGATCTAAGTAAAAGAAAATCCTTGACAACTTCAAAATAGATGTCTGAAGACACTCAAAAACAGCTCTTGAATGTAGAGAAGCTAAAGCAAATGGAAGAAATGATGAAATGAAAGAGCTGAACAGAAAATTTCAAAGGATAGCTCAAGAAGACAAAGTATTATATGTGCAAATATCTGGTTGGAAAACCAAAAGGGAAGAACACATTGGGCATTTGTCAAGCAGGAAGAACTGAAGAAAAATTCAAGCCTCAAATTCAAATATCAAAGGATTCCATTGGAAAAATATTGAATGGCACAGGAAGGAACAAAAGAAAATGGAAGGAATATGCAGAATCACTCTACCAAAATGTTCAACCATTTCAGGAGGTAACATATGATCAAGAACTAATGGTATTGAAGGCAGAAGTCCAAGCTGTAATGAAGGAATTGACCAAAAGAAGCCTGTAGGAAATGAAGAAATACCAGATGAAATATTTGAAGTAATGAATGTAATGCTGTAAGTATTCACTCATCTATGCCAAGAAATTTCAAAGACAACTACCTGGCTAGTAGACTACAAAAAATCCATATTTGTACCCACACCAAAGAAAGGTAATCCAACAGACATTATCAAACAATATCATTAATAGCACATGCAAGTAAATTTTTCCTGCTAATATTTCAAAAATCATTACAGCAGTACATCAATGGGGAACTGTCAAAATTCAAGACAGATTCAGAAGCAGATGTGAAATGAAGGATATCATTGAAAATATCAGATGAATCTTAACTAAAAATAAAGTATCTGAAAGATGTTTACCTGTATTTTATTTACTAGGCAAAGGCATTCAACTGTGTGAATCATAATAAATTATGGATAACATTGAGGAAAAGTGATAATTCCAGAACAATTAATTGTGCTTGTGAGGAACCTGTACATAGACCAATCAGAACAAGGTGAGACTGAATGTTTTAAAATCAGGAAAGGTGTGTGTCAGGTTGCACCCTTTCACAATACTTATTCTATCTGTATGCTGAGCAAATCTGAGAAGCTGAACTATATGAAGAAAATGTGGCAGCAGGACTGGAAAAAGCCTCATTAATAACATGCAATATGCAGATGACACAACCTTACCTGATGAAAGTAAGGATAGCTTGAGTACTTATTAATGACGATCGAAGAATTAGCCTTCCATATGGAAAACATCTTAATATAAAGAAAACAAAAATCCTCACAACTGGATCAATAAGCAACACTATAGCTAATACATATAGGAAAATAAAAAGTAAATCAAGTTTACCTATTTAGAATCTCAGGATTATTGGATTATAATTTCTAAATTCAAAAAGTAGAAATCAAATATTTATAAAAGGATTTTATAAATAAAAAGGTAATTGTCAGTGAAAGATAAGAAAATCATTCTGAATATGTCATAAATTTGCAGTGTATAAAAGTGTGATACTGGTAAATCACAACATTCACAGTATATGTTATCAGAGTTTACCAAGGCCCAGAAGAAATATATGTCAAAATCATACACTCAATAAACTCTGAGTTTACATTTAACAAGCCAGTTTCTGATGACCAAGATGGCAGCAGTAACAAGATGCAGATGAACAGATGATAAAAAATAACTAGTTGCTAGACATTCCTGTTTCCTATAATAATGTTTATCTGGCCACTCTGGTCCAATGTTTAAAATGGAGACATTATTAGCAGTAAATTTTACAGACTTTGCTTTGACCTGGAATTGTCCAGACCTTGACAAAATCTTTCCTAATTATTCTGACAATGCCTCCAGGTGTTGTCTTTCATGGACTCATGCAAAATTATTCTTATTAACCATGTAACATCACCATTTTCTGTTATTTGTTTTTGTTTGCCTCTAGTTACAATGGTGACAAAACAGAAGAGCCCATATAGAAATGATATATTAGGAAAGTCCTTTAATGAGAGGACAGGATAGAGGAAGGGGAAAAGCTAATCAAGGATTTGCCTCAGCTAGAGATGAGCTTCATCCTAATCCCACAGGGAAGACCTGAAATTTATATTGCACCACAGGAGTACCCTCCCCCTTGATGAAAGTGACTTCACTTTTGAATGCCCATGTCAGACCACCATGGGCCAAATTCTCCTTGCAAGTCATAGGGGGTAATATCTTCTGTTTGGCCAAGAACTGAGCCTGGGAGAAGGGAGGAACTATCAGTCAAAATTCACAGTAGCAGAAAGATGGGTGCACAGGTTAGCGAAATGACCTGCATTGGACACCAGAAACATGCATTCCTTGTACTGCTTAGATTCACTGTGTGCCACATGAAATTCACTCCATCCAATGCACAGCTTCTCTAGATTCTAGCTAGCCTCATTTTTCCGGAAAATCCTGTAAGAAAAGAGTTACTAAGATAATCAACCTCCTGTGCTGTTGGAGATGGTTTCTGAAGCCATAACTGAAACATCATCTTCCACTACCCTTTCTACATTCTCTTTCTCTTTGTCTAGCACTTCTACTCATCCACATAGTTTGTGTTGTGGTAAGACTCACAGTCCTGAATGGGTCCAAGCCCCTGGTTATCATGCCTTTATCAGAAGTACTGGCCCATATACATTTACAACTATAAAGATGTTCTAATGTGTCAAACATATTTCTCTCAGCCACATTAGGATCAGATCCATTATCCATGTCAGTATGTTAAGTAATGCCTTTTTTACTGGTCCACAGCTTGAGGAGACCAAATAAACCAAAGTTAGTAAGAATCTTACTGTGTCCTCTGGCAGAAGCTATCTCTGCTTAAAACAAAGATTTTAAGACCCATAGAGCCTACAGTTGCAGGGATGTTATTATTCATAGGTGCTGTCAAGTCACTTCAATGCACAGCAACCTACATATATACAAAAGAACAAAACACTGCCGGTCCTACTCCATCCTCACAATCTTTGCTATGTCTGAGCCCAACACAGCAGCCATTGTGTCAGTCCATCTTACTGAGGGTCTTCCTCTTTTTCAATGACCCTGTACTTTACCAGACATGAAGTTGTTCTCCAAGAACTGCTTTCTCCTGATCACATATCCAAAATACTTGAGACAAAGTCTGGCCATTCCCGATTCTAAGGATCCTCTGGCTATATTTCTTTCAAGACAGATTTGTTTGTTCTTCTGACACTCCATGATATATTCAATATTCTTCATCAACACCATAATTCAAAGGCATTGATTCCTCTTTTGTATTCCTTATTTATTGTCCAGCTTTCACATGCATATGTGACAATTAAAAACACAATGGCTTGCAGGCAATCTCACCTTACTCCTCAAAGTGACATCTTTGCTTTTTTAACACATTAAAGAGGTCTTTTGCAGCAGATTTGCGCAATACAATACATCATCTGATTTCCTGACTGCTGTTTCCATGGATGTTGATTTTAAATCCAAGGAAAATGAGATCTTTGATAACTTAGGTGTAAAAGTTAGGGAGAATTTTAAAGAGCATAAATTTGATATTTACTATGTAAGGTTTACTTTCCAATTTTCAGAAAAATATGTGAGTATGTCAGGAGGCTAATTATTTATATTTTATTTATTTTTAATTTTTTTATTGTGATTAGTGTGAAAGTTTACAGACCAAATTAGTTTTCCATTCAACAATTCGTACACATTCTATTTCATAAAAATAATTGGAATCCTCACAATGCCACAGCACTATTCCCATTTCTTCTATGTGTTCCTCATTTCCATTCATCTTCTTTCCTATGTTTTCATGCCTTAAAAGAATTAAACACTTCATGAATCTGTGAATCATCCTTACACAGGGGCAATGATAAAATTCTCTGTATTGTTCCAATTTTAGTATATGTACTGCAAAAGGGAGCATTTGATATGCATTTTGGTCTTTTCTTTTTTTCCTGTCTTTTTAATGACATTTTGCTTTCTTCCTGTATGGTGTCTGGATGTCACCACATAGTTCATCTGATTTTTGGTCATTAGTGTTTAATTCATCTAATCTACTCTTCAGATAGACTCTAAATTCAGATGGGATACACTCAAAGTTGTACATTTGTGCTTGTGGACTTGTTTTAATTTTCTTCAATTTCAAATTGAACTTATTTATGAGCAATTGATAGTCTATTCCACAGTGAGCCTCTGGTCTTGTTCTGACAGATGATGTTGATTTTCTTCATCATATATTTCCACAGATATAGTCTATTTGGTTCCAGGATCTCCTACAATGATCCTCTGCCTACTGGTTGACAGTGGTAAGTGAGCACCATCTAGTTCTCCTGGTCTCATGGTCATATATTCTCAGGATCCCATGGTCTACCAGTCTCTTGAACTAATTGTTTCCATGCATCTTTGGTTTTCTTCATTTTTCTTTCCTCTGGACAAGTTACCTTCATTTCTTTTTGTGCCTCAGCCAGCAACACAATCTGAGGATTCATGATATCTTATCTGCCAATATAAGACCTTACACAACATTGGTTTTAACTAAAGGACTAATGTTATAGGAGAAGAGTTATATCAATAGACTTTGAGAACAGACTCCATATGTCACACCATCCAATAGCTAATGGTCTCATTAATAGAGGCAGCTTGGAGATGAAATAATGGGTTGATTGAGTTCTGTCCTTTATGACTTAACATTCGTCTTAATAAGGTGGCTAGTGTATGTACCAGTGTATTCAATTACTAGAATACATAGGTCTAAGAAACAAGAGTGGACTCACTCACCATTTATCCCAGTGACCTTTTAGAATTTTGTACTTTGTATCTCTGATATCTTTTTCAACAACCTAAATGGTGACAATACATGTGGATTTCCTCAGATGGAATACACAGGATAAAGACAGAAAGGTAAACTTATACCAGGAACACATGTCAAACTCAGCCAGAAATACTTCCCTTTTGAAGATGTAATTCTTTTTTATTTAAACCATGTACCACAAGGTTGTTGATTTGTCTCTTTGAGAGATGACACGTACTATTTGTTGTGAGCAGATAAAACATTCACTTTGAAAAGAGAGAACCCAAACTTTCATGCCCCTGCCCAGCCACCATCTCTGCCACCACAGCTATTCTGTTAGAGAGCCCATTGCATAAGAACTAGGATGGCCAAGGACAGGTGTTTCCTGATATATACAAAATGAATCATTCTGCTCACTTGATTGTTTAGTGCCTGGTTGTTTAATATGCCCTGATGGGTATTAACATGTGAGACAAAGATATACTTTGTGTCTATACATCCATCCACATTCCTCTTCCCCAGAACTCACTGTCCTCAATCTTTCAGCCTTGTTTGTTCCAAGCCAATGACCACAAGCTACATTGCTTGGCAGTGCTTATGTGTCTCTATATATACTTGCCTTAGGTTATTTCTCTATTCAAAAATGTGGCTCTGGTTCTGTCTTTAAGGATGCAATGCATACCTTCAACTGATGGCAGTTATGTGATTATGTGTCCCCAGTAATAGGAATCCATCAGTTTGGGAACAAAAACGTAGAAACATAAGTGACCCAATTGAGAAATTTGTACTTCTAGTTATTAAAAAAAAAAAAAAAGCAGTTACTTATACTAACAGCAGTAACTGAGCCTGATCATGAACTGCTATTCCTTTCTTACATCATGGGAACAAAGAAAAATATGTTTCACTGAGGGATATTCAATAGGCAAAGAGCTTCTGTTAATTGTAATCAGACCACACTCACGGGAACCTGTGGTGAGATCATTATCTGACCAAAGGGATTTAAAAGGAGTACCAACAACATCCATTATGATCTCTATTTCCAGCAGTTAAACAGAGACAAACTACTTTTTATGAGGTTAGGCACTTCTACTGGTAAAAACCCTTCTGTTAGAGGCATAATACCACCATGCCTCTTCTAATTAATTCTACTACTTCTCATGAATCACCACTTCCAAAAGGCACTGCCCCATCTATAACCACTCATTCCACTCAATCATATACTATCATCTCACTCAGGCACTGATGCCTCTTCATTATGTACCATAATTTTTTTAAGGAATAACTAGTTAGTTTGACATGTTCTTCTCCTACCTTTACCAATACTATCGATTCACAAGAGACCTTGACAATTCAAACCACTTACCTGTTGGTTGCATGGTGGTGTCTTGTATGCTGCTTGAGACTGGAGGCTATGCCACTGGTATTTCAAATAACATCAGGGTAACCCATGGTGGACAGGTTTCAGCAGAGCTTCTAGAATAAGGCAGACTCACAAGAAGGAAGAGGCCATCCACCTCTCAAAGAATTGGCCAGTGAAAACCTTGTGAATAGCAGTGAAACACTATTTAATATATTACTAGAAAACTATAGAAATATCCCTGAAATACTATATGACATAGTGCTGGATGATGAGTCCCTCGGGTCAGAAGGCACTCAAAATATGACTGGGGAAGAGCTGCATCCTCAGGGTAGAGTCTATCTTAATGATGAGGATGGACTAAAATTTTGGGACCTCCATTTGCTGATGTGGCTTGACTCAAAGTGAGAAGAAACAGCTGCAAGCATCTATTAATAATCAAAACATGGAATGTATGAAGTATGAATCTGGGAACACTGGAAGTTGTCAAAAATAAAATGGAACAGATAAAGATTATTATCATAGGCATTACTGAAATGAAATGGACTGGGTTTGCCCACTTTAATCAGAAAACTATGTGACCTACTATGCCAGGAATGACAAATTGAAGAGGATGCATGGCATTCATTGTCACAGTGTTTCAAGATCTATCCTAAAGTACAATGTTGTCAATGATAGGATAATCATATGCCTACAAGGAAGACAGTTAATACTACTAGTATTAAAATTTATGCACCAACCACCAAAGCTAAAGAGGAAAATTGAAAATGTTGACCAACCTCTGCAGTCTGAAATTGGCCAAACATGCAATCAAGATGTATTGATTATCACTGGTGATTAGAATGCAAAAGTTGGAAACAAAGAAGAATCACTAGTATTTGGAAAATATGGCCTTGGTGATAGAAATAATGCTGGAGATCACATGATAGAATTTTGCAAGACCAATAACTTATTCATTGCAAATACCTTTTTTCAACAACACAAGCAGCAGCTATACACGTGGACTTCACCAGACTGAGTGCACAAGAATCAGAACAACTATATCTGTGGAAAGAGGCAATGGAGAAGCTCAGTGTTTTCCACCAAAACAAGGCCAGGAGCTGACTGTGGAACAGACTATCAACTGCTCATATTCGAATTCAAGTTGAAGCTGAAGAAAATTAAAACAAGTCCACAGGAGCCAAAATATGACCTCGATTATATATATCTCTCCTGAATTTAGAGACCATCTGAAGAATACATTTAATGCATTGAACATCAGTGAGTGAAAACCAGAGGAATTGTGGGATGGCTTGAGAACATCATCCATGAAGATTGCAAAATGTTTTTAAACAGACAAGAAAGGAAGAAAATACCAAAATGGATATCAGAAGAGACTTTGAAAAATGCCCTTGAGCAGAGAGTAGCTAAAGCAAATGAAAGAAATGACAAGATGAAAGAGCTGAACAGAAGATTTCAAAGAGCAGCTCAAGAATACAAAGTCAATTATTACAATGAAATGTGCAAAGACCTGAACTTAGAAAATCAAAAGAGAAGAACACACTTGACATTTCTCAAGCTGGAAGAACTGAGGGAAAAAAAATAAGCCTCAAGTTGCAATATTGAAAGATTCAATGGGAAAATTTTTGAATGATGCAGAAAACATCAAAGAAGATGGAAAGAATACACAGAATAACTGTACCAAAAAGAATTGGTCAATGTTCTTCCATTTCAGGAGCTGATATGATCAAGAATCAATGGTGTTGAAAGAAGAAGTCAAAGCTGCATTGAAGGAACTGGCAAAAAATAAGGCTCCAGGAATTGACAGAATACCCACTGAGATGTTTCAAGAAACAGATGTTGCACTGGAGGCACTCACTCAGCTATGCCAAGAAATTTGAAAGAGAGCTGCCTGGCCAACTGACTGGAAGAGATCCATATTTGTACTCATTTGAAAGAAAGGTGATCCCACAGAATGTGAAAATTATCAAACAATATCATTAATATCACATTTAAGTAAAATCTTACTGAAGATAATTGAAAAACAGTTGTAGCAGTATATTGACAGAGAACTTCCAGAAATGCAAGCTGGATTCAGAAAAGGATGTGGAATGAGGTATAACATTGCTGATGTCAGAAAGGATCTTGGCTCAAAGCAAAGAATACCAGAAGGATGTTTACTTGTGTTTTATTGACCATACAAAAACACTTGATTGTGTGGCTCATAACAAATTATGGATAACTTTGAGAAGAATGGGAATTCTCGTACACAATTATTTTTGAGGAACCTGTACATAGACCAGGACTCTATCATTCAAACAGAATAAGGGGATGTTGCATGGTTTAAAATTAGGAAGGGAGTTCGGCAGGGTTGTATCCTTTTACCATACTTATTCAATCTGTATGCTCAGCAAATAATCTGAGAAGCTGGTCTATATAATGAGGAGCATAGCATCAGGATCAGAGGACAACTCATTAACAACCTGTGATAATATGCACATGACCCAACTTTGCTTGCTGAAAGAGAATGACTTGAAGCCTTTACTGATGAAGATTAAAGACTACACTCTGTAGTATCAATTACACTCAACAAAGAAAATGAAAATCCTCACAATAAGCAGCATCATACTAAATGGAGAAAAGATTGAAGTTGTCAAAGATTTTATGTTACTTAGTTCCAGAAACAACACCAATGGAAGCAGTAGTCAAGACATCAGATGATGTATTGCATTGGGCAGATCTGCTGCAAAAGACATCTTTAAAGTTCTGAAGAGCAAAGATGTCTCTTTGAAATCTAAGGCTCACCTAACCCAAGCCATGGTATTTTCAATTGCCCCATATGCATATGAGAGCTGGACAATGAATAAGTAAGAACGAAGAAGAAGCAATGCTTTTGAGTTGTGGTGCTGGAAGAATACTGAAAGTACCATGGGCTCCCAGAGAACTAACAAATCTGTCTTGGAAGAAGTGCAGCCAGAAAACTTCTTGGAAATAAGAATGCTCTGACTTCATCTCATTTTCTGTGGTCATGTTGT
Source organism: Orycteropus afer afer (assembly GCF_000298275.1). Lineage (NCBI taxonomy): Eukaryota > Metazoa > Chordata > Mammalia > Tubulidentata > Orycteropodidae > Orycteropus > Orycteropus afer. The sequence goes on from NW_006921922.1 coordinate 2,030,190, forward strand.
CAAAAGGGAACATTCACTTGAGAAGGAGATCATGCTTGGTAGTTGTTGTTGTTGTTGTTGTTGTTAAGTGCTGTTGAGTTGTTTCTGACTCATAGCGACCCCATGCACAGCAGAACGAAACACTGCCTGATCCTGTGCCAGCCCCACAATCCCTGCTATACTTGAGCAACCACTGTGTCAATCCATCTCATTGAAGGCCTCCCCCTCTTTCGTTGACCCTCCACCCTACCAAGCATGACATCCTTCTCCAGGGAATGGTCCCTTCTGACA
>NW_006921922.1:2033719-2040373 GCF_000298275.1 Orycteropus afer afer
CTCTTCTCTCTGGCTTCCTGGCTTTTAATCCCCTTTCTCCTGCTCTTCTCACTTGCTACTTTGGGCATCCCTGAGTTGTCTCTCCTCACCTTTAACCCTGGGACTTGGTAGAGGGTCAGCAAAAAAGGGAAAGGCCCTCAACAAGAAGGATTGACATAGTGCCTGCAATGATGAACTCAGGTATTGCAAGGACTGTGAGGCTGGTGCAAGACCTGGCAGTGTTTTGTTCCATTGTATGTAGGGTCTCTATGAGTCAGAGCCGAGTCAGAGGCACTTAACAACAACATCAACATCATATTCTTTGGCTATATAAGAGAGAATATCTCTCTTCTTTTTTGTGTGTCACACTCTCTTAGAGGATTTAAGCAAAACTATCATGAATTCCAATATTTTACAGTATTTTCTCAGAGCTTTATTATCCAAGAATTCATACATGAGTTTATAGATGGTAGGTGGGGTTTATTCCATGTCTCAAAAAGACATTCTCAGAATCCCTTTTCCCATGGAAGAACTGAAGCTGGTCTCCTACGTCTCTCAAAATGTATTATTTTCCAGAACATTTTTCTATCTCTCATCTCTTATTTACAGCATTCTGGAAACTGCCTGGCCAGTGTGTTCTGTCTGAGCCCCAGAGTAGATACAGCTCAGAATTAAGTAAAAATAGTATATACAGTAATTTGGCACATGTAATATACATTTCAATATCTTCTAGATCTGTATATTATATCTGTCTCCAAAAATCTGTTCAGAAACACAGTAAGTATTGAGTCAAGTTCCTGATCCTTGATAAATTCAGCATGGTAATGCTATCTGATGGGCCCTTTCTGTAGACTAGAATCAAGGTTTACTCCTGAAAATACTTGTGGTGGTTTTGTTTGTGTGTCAACTTGGCTGGGCCTGGTTGAGTGGCTGGCCAGCTGGTGGTAGTTATTCCCCATGATGAGACTGGCAATCAACTCCATGGAGGGATCTACTACAAGCAGCTGAGTATATAAGAAGTAGCTTTGGTAATGGTCTCTAGCTTATGGCACACTTGGATCCTGAGTGTAGCCGTGTTATTGTTCAGCAGCCTGCCATGCTCTGCCGACGTGGGCACTTACAATGGACTTGAATTAATGGCCTGCCGTGTGGTTTGGTAACATCCGGGCTCTGCCTTTTTACTTGTCAACCCTGGGCTTGGCAGCCTCAGCAGCCAACAGCTGTCTGAGTAAAGAAAAGCATCTAGCTTCAGTGGACCAGGAGCTGAAGGTGGAGCTGAATCCCAAGGCTGAGGGGCTTTCACCCAGGCCCTAGAGCCTGCCTCTTTGAACTTGGACTTAAAGTCTCTAAACTGTAAGAGAATAAAGTCCTGTTTGTTAAGGTCATCCCATTTGTAGTATATCCTTGTCAGAGCCACACTAGGTAACCAGAACAGTACTCCAATCTTATCATTGTCTCATTCTTTTCCTAAAATACATTTTGCACTCTTTATTTTTCATTTCATTCTTAGGAACTACATTTTTGTCACTTTTTCATTTGATTTTATAACAGATGCAGATTATAAACAGCAGCAATGATTCAGAAGCTCCTGAAAACAAAATTCAAAGGTTGTAAAACACATGTTGCATATGCTTTCTAAATATTTTCATTTCATAATTGTCTCTATGAAGATCTGAAATGTTTGAGTCAAGATTGAGGATGAGAAAATTCAGCAAGCTCTAAATTTTTTCATTCTCCTTTTCAAATATTGTTTTTGCCATATCCTTATATGTTTTATTAATAAATATTTAGTAAAGATTAAAGCAATAAAATAAATCAGGTAGCATATACAAATGCTGCCTAAATAAAGAGATCTACTTCATGTTTAGGTGACTCTGGCTATAAGCTCTTGTAATTTGTTTTCTAGTGCATAAATTGTGTACAGTAAGTCCCGAGGTTATGAACTCATTCTTGCCCTTTAAATTTATGTAAACTTTCCCTCACTTTGAAATGGTTGAACCAACCCCTCGTCTCAACAAATTATTCATTACAATCCCTTTACTTGCTGGACATGCAGCTTTTAAATTGTAGAAAAGCCTTTGAGCCTTTACTTGCACTAAACCAAAAACCAAATCTGCTGCCATTAAGTAGACTCCTACTTATAGTGACCCCCACAAGGTTTCCAAGGCTGTAAATCTTTACAGAAGCAAACTGGCTCATCTCTCTTCTGCAGAGCTGCTGGCACATTCAAACCATCAATGTTTTGGTTAGCTGCCAATTGCCTCAACCACTACAAAACCAGAGCTTCTTTCCTTGCACAAAAAGAAGGCTAAACAAGAAGTGTATGCACTTGTTCCGACTTATCTACAAATTCAAATTCAAGACACACATAGGAACAGATGACATTTGGAACCTGGGACTTCCTTTACTTCGATAAGCAATAAAAGAAGTATATTTTCTCCTATCAAGTCTGTGGTTTTTCATCTCATGACATAGAGTAATCTCAAGACCAAACATTTATTAAGAAAGGAAAGACAATAAGGTTAAATTATTTGGAGCCATGTATCATCTCACAATAGTTCATTTTAAAATATCCAAATATCATTTTCTATGGAAAAATGTCATGAATATTGCTGTCTGCAAATAGATGAGAAAGCTCATACTATTTTAGCGCTTGTTTGAAGTCAGGAAACCAGAGTTCTATTTATAACTCAGATTGACATTATCAGCTAAGACCAAATATTTCACCTATTCTTCTGTACTATCAGCTAATAATATCTGTGTTTAATTGCAAGAATAAAAGAATATTCTTGAAGTCAGTTTGGTACTTTGGAAATGAATCATATATTTTGAAAGACAGCAAATCAAAATGGTGTCAAGCATACATGTTGTAGCCAGACTGAGTTCAAATAACAGTACTGCTTATAACCTGTACAATTTAGAGTGAGTTATTATCATGTCCCTGCTCAGTTTTTCACTTGTAAAATAGGAATATTTAGTTAGTTACCAGTTGCCTTCAGTTAGGTTCCAACTCATGGTGACCCTATGTGTATCAAAGTAAATCTGTGCTCCATGGGATATTCAGTGGCTATTTACTGAAAAGAGATAACCATACAAGCCTCAGAGTTGAGTCAAACTGCCAAACTTCAGGTTAGCAAGAGCATGTTAACATTTTGGCCACTCAGAGACTTCAGGAATAATAAAGATCACTATCAAATAGAGTTGATATTGTTGTTATTTGCCGTAGAGTCAGCCCCGACATAGAGTAGTTGTGAGGATTTAATCTACTAGTAGCTATAAAGCTCTTAGAATAGTAGCTGATACATAACAAATGATGTTTGTTAAATAGATACAATTTAGAAGCTGTCATCAAATTTAACACTATTTATATTGTACCCACAGGTATCTGCATAACTCAGTTTACACTCAACTATTATCCAAAAGTTGGTGGTTTGAACTCACCTAGAGGTGCCTTAGAAATAAAGCCTGAAATTCTGTTTCCAAAAGGATTGTAGCCAAGAAAACCCTGTAACTGAATTCTATTTTGTAGCACAAGAGGTCACCATGTGTCATCAATGAGTCTATGGCAAAGACTTCGGTTGGCTTTTTTGTTTGTTTGTTTCTTATTATTTCATACATGTTAAAGGAGTGAGTCTGAAGTAATAAAGAAATATAGCACAAGTGTTTAAAGCAATGGATAAAATCACACTCAACAATAGCAAAACAAAACAAAGTTACTTGTGTCAGCTGCTAAGTCATCACACAATAGTGTTTGTATCTGCGCAGTGAAAAGAATGGCGTACCCAGACTTTGAGACTTGCCTTAGATTATAAAAGAGGTTTAAAAGAATGAAACCCAAATCTGTACATCTTGTTTCTAAGGCTAGCATCAATTTAACATTAAAAACACAGTAAATTTCTCAAGTCTTCCTAAATAATTTCAAAACATACGATAGCAAAAATCAGAATTTCAGATATGGAAGGGTATGAATTTTCACTGACAACAGTGCATAGCATTGAAAGATTAATGTCTCTAACTCCTTAGTAGCTAGTTGTGCCTATGTGACTAAATTCTGACAAAATATAAGCATAAGTTTCTGTGTGGGAATTTTAAAAACCATGTTTAAAGGGATTCTTTTTGCCCTTTCTGCCTTTCCTACTCCTGTTTATGGGAATGTGATGACAGAAGCCACAATACCATCTTTGAGACAGATATACGCTCAGGCTGGTGAAGCAGAAAGTTAGGGGACTGGGATCCTGGTAGCTGCAGAACCACCTGATCAGCTTGGAATCTCCTGCCTCTTTATTTTTGAGAGAGAGAAATAAATATCTAAAATTATTTAAACACTATTATTTTTATGTTTTATGTTAAATGGAACCAAATCTAATGTTCAACAGGGCCTGCTCCTACAGAAAAGACATATCTTATATTTGCCTCATCCTTCTGATCAGCAGTTAGTACCTGACTTAGGACATATTAGAGTTACAAGGAGCACTTATGACTGTCTGGTTTTCTGGTTTTCTTGTTGGTTTGCTGTTTTTGTACATCTTTTCATTAGTAATATGCATTACATACAATGTTGCAGTGCCTCATTTATTGATGTCATTCTCAAATGTTTACTTGCAGATTTCAAAGATCGGATTTATGAAGATACTGATAATAAAAGGCAATAATAATGAAAACTAAAAATTAAAAAAAAAAAAAGCTGTATTTGACTTACATTGGAACCAACATATGACAGAGTCTTTGGGATGGAGAGAGTCGTAAGGCAAGGACTGACTGTAAAATGTGTAAAGAGCTGAGACTCATGTATGTATGGAAAGGGGAAAAAAAAAAAAAAAAAAAAAAACTCACTGCCATTCAAGTCGATTCCAACTCATAGTGACCCCCTTTATGTTTCTGAGGTGGTGACTGATGTTTTACCGAAGTAGATTGCCCAGTCTTCCATCTACAGAGTGGATGATAGGTTTGAACCGCCAACCTTCTGGTTAGCAGTCAAAAGCCTTAGGCACTATGCCAACAGAACTCCTTATGGAAAGGATGAAATGAAAAAACAAATGAATGGAAAGCACAGGGACAGATAATACAAAATAAAAGAGGCATTATCACATTACTTCAGTCTATAATATTTCACCTAGTAAAAAGAGGTGTTCTAGTGATCCAGTTCCACTTACTCAAATTCTCTGTGTTGGAATTTGGAACAAAATCAAATTAGAAAATGTTTGTTTTATGTCCCTTCTTCATTTGGAAATGCAGCACTATTTGATACTTCTAGGATCCTTGTCCCTAAAGTCACTTAACATCTTATATGCCTCCTTTCTTTTCCATAGCCCCAAATTAGGTATGTGTAGGGGGGTTCTGACAAGGCCCCAACACTAAAATTATCCTGTTGTTATTAGTTGCCATTGAGTTGGCTCCAACCGTGGAGACCTTATGGATAACAGAACAAAGCATTGTTTGGCCCTGCACCATCTTCATGATTGTTGACATGTCTGAGTCCATTTCTGCACCTATTGTGTAGTGGCTCCCATCCAAGGGGTCTCAACTTCCAGCACTATATCAGATAGTATTCTGTTGTGATCAACAGAGTTTGAATTGGATAATTTTCAGAAGTAGGTTATCAGGCCTTTCTTCCTACTCTGTCTCAGTATGAAAACTCCACTGAACAGAGGTGACTTTGGTGATAGTTGAAATACTTGCAACATAAATGACAGCATCATAGCAATAACAAAGCCACCACAGCATGACAGACAGATGGTGGAAAATCTTTGCATTTTCATCATTATTATTGGTCAAAACATTTCTTAGAAATGCAAATATATTTTTAGGGAATAAGCTACTTTTAATTTATGTTTAAGTATATTCTTAAATAATGAATATTTGAACAAGGCTAGTGGCATTTCTCTAATTTTATTTTCTCATCATTTAAAGCATAGTAGTTTGCCACCTAATATACTAATACTGGGAAAATATCAAAGAGTGAGTGATTATATCACGGAGTAGCTGTTTAGTCAGTAACTAGAATTTTAATGATTTTCTTCACTAAACAAAATTCACCTTGACTATGTGTTTCAGATAAATAGTTTTCAAATTTAGTATGTGAATTATGGATCTGGTCAAAAAGAATTACAGCATCAGGTAAGAATATCTGGAATGGAAATAGCTCACTGAGTCTCTAACATTGACTTCTATTTTTTTTTTTTTTTTTCATTGTAGTTTGAGTGAAAGTTTACAAAGCAAATTTGTTTTCCATTCAACAATTTATACACGTTTTGTTTAGTGACACTGGTTGCAATCCCCTCTATGTAATAGCACTCTTCCTCCTTTCTCGCTGGGTTCCCTGTTTCCATTAGTCCTTTGTTTCTGCCCATTTCTACATTCTGTGCTTTGGTTTGAGGCAATTGCTGCCTTTTTGGTTTTGTATGGCTGATTGTACTGAGTATATCCCTCCCTGGTATTACTATTGACTTTATGGGCCTATTTTTTTTTTTTTTTGCCTGAAAGTTGATCACTGAGGGTGGGTTCAGTTCCAGGCTTGAAGGTTGTTTAAGGGCCACAGACTCAGGGGTTCCACTATTCTCTGCCAGACCAGTAAATTTCGTCTTGTTTATGTTTTTGAATTTTATTCTACATTTTTCTTCCTCTCTCCCTCTTTGTCCAGGACTTATTATTATTATTATTATTATTATTATTACT
>NW_006921922.1:2045134-2047804 GCF_000298275.1 Orycteropus afer afer
GAAGTAGATTGCCCAACATTCCTTCCGAGGAGTGGCTGCTGGGTTTGAACCACCAGTCTTCTCGTTAGCAGTCAAATGCTTTAGGCACTATGCTATCTATCAGAGATAGTGAGGCAAATTCTGAGTCTCATTCATGCTTCTACTACCAGTATTAGAGGAACAGAATAACACACTGCCTCTATCCCCTTGGAAACTGAGAATATGCTGTTTTATATGGCAAAAGGAATTTTGTAGATGTGATTATCCTGTGTTAACATTAACCAGGTGGGCCCAATCAAATAACATGAGGTGTTAAAAGTAGATAATCTTTCTGGAATGGGTCAGGAAGGTGGGCCAGAAGAAGGAAGGAGAGATTTAAGGTGTGAGAAAACTCATCCCATGTTGCTGTCTTAGAAGATGGAGAAAGATGGATGGAAGCTAAGGAATATGGGTGGCCTCTGGAGGTTGAGAAGGAGCTCTGGTGGCATAGTGGGTAAGTCATTTAGCTGCTAACCAAAACGTCAGCAGTTCAAACCCATAAGCTACTCCATGGGACAAAGATGGAGCAATCTGCTTCCAAACAGATGTACAGCCTTGGAAATCCAATGGGGGTCACAATGAGTTGAAATCTATTCAATGGCAGTGACTTTGGTTAGAGTTTCTGGTGGTTGATAAACAGCCTTCAGCTGACAGCCAGGTGGAAAATTCTGTTCTGAATTCCATAAAAACAAGAAATTGAATTTTGACAAGTGAATGGAGAAGGGAAACAAACTTCTCTCCTAGAGCATCCAGTAAGTAACACAACCCTGCCTACAATGGGCCAAATTCAGGGTAATTTGGCCCATTAACCCCTGTATCAGGCTTCAAAACCAGAGAACTGTAACATAATAAATGTGTGTTTTATAAGCCACTGAGTTTTGCCTGGCCTAGGCCATAGTCTTTCCAATCACTCAGTATGCATTGAAAAGCTGGATGATAAAAAAATCTAAGAATAATTGACACATTCTAACTGTGATGTTGGTGAAGAACAGTGAATATATCATGGACTGCCAGAAGAACAAACAAATCAGTTGTGGAGAAGTACAACCAGAATGCTCCTTAGAAGCAAGAATGACGAGACTTAGTCTGGCTTACTTTGAACACATCTGCAGGAGGGAACAATAGCTACAAAAGAATATTATGTTGGGTAAAGTAGGGGGTTAGCAAAATACCAATGATTGTGAGGATGGAGTAGAACTGGGCAAGGTTTGCTTCTGTTCTATGTAAAGCTCCTATGAGTCTGAGTTGACACCACAGAAACTAAAAACAACAAAGTTTGTGATAATTTGTCATGGAAAACTAATATGCCAGCATTTACTATTTTGTCCAGCCTATCAGAAGCATACAAGTTAAACTTTAATTAAACTGAATCATTCTTATTATTATGAGAAAATATTTCCAAATTTCCTTATTTCTAAACTTAACCAATATTTACTAACATTTGTTCAGGAAATCGCTGGACCCAATAGATAATTGGTAGTGGTAAAAGAAGAGTAATTTCACAGAGAAAGTGAGAACGAACCCACTTTGAGCATACATAGTCCATATTAGCATAGTAAAGAGTGCAAGTAATCCTGCAAAATAAATAAACATTTTACATTTTAAGCTATTTGATCTAGAGTTTCCCAAACTTATTTGACCTCAGAACTCTTTTTTTCACATAGTGCTTTAATATCATCTGGAATAAAATGGGGAAATCCCACCATAAGCAAAAATACTCTAACTCCCCTAGCTTCAGTTTCTTCTTTTTATACTACAGGAGAACGACTAAAGCTTTATAATAGAGAAAATAATAATATGATCAACATATTTAGCAATTATAAAGCCATATGGTTACTAATATTGCCCAAAGATAATGTTCCAAAAGAGCAGACTATAACCGGGAAGGCCGATTTGTTCCTTTAAGAATATTAAACCACCAAAACATTTGTCTTCAAACTTTTTTCATCAATACCTTTCAGTTTCTTATATAAATGCAGAAATGTTGGTATGATACTAGTAAGTTAAATACTTCTAAAAATTCATATCCTTGATCTCATGGAAATATTTTGTCTTTTAAAAAAACAATCCAAACTCAGTGCCATTGAGTCAATTCCAACTCATAGCGACCCCTCCTTGGATTTCCAAAGCAGTATCTCTACAGAGGTAGATTGCCTAATCTTCCTTCTGAGAAGTGGCTGGTGGGTTGGAACCACCAGGCTTCTGGTTAGCAGTCAAATGTCTTAGGCACTATGTCACCAGAGCTTAAGTGTCTAATTTTAAAAGGTTAAGAATTTTCTAACATCAAAATACTTAAAAAACAACAGAAGATATTTTCATAGCTTTTCTATTTTTGTATCTATTCTACAATGTCTGAGGAGTTCTGTTAAATAATATAAACTTAAATCTAACATTATTCTTAACAATGAAAATCTGAGTTCATTTTTAATTTAACATTTAATCAACAAGTGAGACTTAATTTAAACAAAATAAAACAATAAGTAACTTGGTCTATCATTTAGAATATGGAAAGCTATTTTTCATTTACTGGATAATTTGAAGCCTAATGAATTCAACTAAAAACCCTAGAAATAAAATGTTGTCTGTTCTTTGATGGGCTTTTTTGCAGCAGTCTTGCCTTTGTCTAGAGATTAACATAATGGGAAGATAAAA
>NW_006921922.1:2047904-2050676 GCF_000298275.1 Orycteropus afer afer
TAGCCAAAACCAAAAAAAAAAACAAAACAAACTCACTGCCATCAAGTCGATTCAACTCATAATGACCCCTCCTTGGGTTTACAAGGCAGTGTCTCTATGGAAGTAGATTGCCCAATCTTCCTTTCGAGGAGTAGCTGCTAGATTTGAACTGCCAGCCTTCTGGTTAGCAGTCAAACATCTTAGGCACTATGCCATCAGAGCTCCACTATCTAATTCTTCTGGTTTCCTGTTAGTGGAGGCTTTGGACTACTTGTTTCCTTGTTTGATTTTCTGCACTCTTCTTTGCTGCAGATAAGGAGAGACCAATAGTTACATCTTACATTGTTGCATCTTGCAAGCTTTTAAGATCCTAGTTGCTTCTCACCAAAGTAGTATATAAAACTTTATCTTTGTGAACCATGTTAAGCCAATGAACCTAGTTGTTCCCCAAGACTGTGCTCCTAAGTCCCAGAGTCCAATAAGTCATTCCCTCAAAGTGTGTGGTCACATCTAAGAAGTTTTCAGGACTTTGCCCATATATCCTCTACAATATCATTATATATATTTACAGCCCATACTAACATATGTAGAAGTATCCTCAGCCAAACCTATATACACTCATGGGTGTACTCCCATTCACCTTCCCATATCTGTTCAGCATGCATGTCTACTTATATATCTATTAATAGACGTTGTTTGTTATTACTAATTGAAGAATTTTGACTATTTATCTTTTTTGTCTTTTGCTCTTGTGCACCTCTTACTGGTTATGTTGTCCTGACCTTCCCCTTATTTTGTGTTGCTTTCCCTTCATCCCCATTAATAAGTGTTGACTCTACAGTTACTGACTTATCCTCCGTTGCCTTCTCCACACCCTCACCAGCATTTATGGTTTTCTTTTCTTTTTTTTTCTTCAACTTTGCTATTATTGCTGGCATAAGATGATGATGTCTAACTGTTATTTTGATTTGCATCTCTGTGTCTTTGTAATGGCTTAGGATTACAAGCTTTTCTTTGTGTTTGTTGGCTGCCTAGAACATTGATTTTAAACATTGTCAAATATTGAGAATGAATTTTTAGTACAGTTGGTTAATTTCTTTTAAGAAACAGTATTTCTGCTAAATTCTTTTAGCAATAATTAGCCTTAAAGAATTCACAAAATCCATCAATGTATGGATATTTTTTTCCCTCTAGAAAATGAAGTAGTACAAGCTGGAGAGATAATGTTATTCCAAAGACATTAAAAAAAAAAAAAAGAGCCTAACAGAGACTGTCTTATTCATAGACAGAATGTGACTGAATTAATCATTCCAAAGTCATAATCTAGTCAGTTTTGCAAGCACCCACCGGGCTTAATGGTATGCAGAAGTAACCTATCCTGTCAGATATTGGGGGAAACCCCTATTCTAATAAAAGTGACCTAAGTATCCTCTCAAGAGACTATAACTATACTAATTTCCATCTCTAAAACTGAGAGAAGGATGTGCAAACTCTATGAGAATGGTTTGCATGGAGGTTAGAAAGGCCAGCTCAAAGAAAGAAAAGCTAGCATGTTTGTGCAATATTTCCCAGGGAAAATGGAAATGAAATCAAGCTAGATAATGAGTGCATTATAATCACTAAAGTGCACGCTTAAATATATGTATATGTACATATATAAATATATATAACCTCATTTTATTTAAAACTTATTGCCAATAGGACTAGTAAACTAATATTATTAAAGTGAAAAAGTTAGAAGAAATGTAGCTTGTAGCTTTCAGTTTTAATTTTATCCAAAGGATACACTTCTCCTTGAAACAACTATGCCTTACCGTATCTTCAAAATTAAAACAATGAAATAATGCCTAGAAAACAAAACAAAACAAAAAAAATGCATCTAGTAGGAAAAAGTGAACAGATGTATCCCACCACAAAAGGCAATAAATGAAGGTAGGATATGTTAAAGGTAGAATATACTATGTTTCAACACAAGTTTATCAATAGATACCTTCTCCAAATCCCATTTATCTGACCTGGATGGAGGAGAGGGAATGCATTTAAAAGGATTCCAGAAAAATAACAAAAACAAACTCACTGCTATCGAGTCAATTCCAACTCACAGCAACCCACACTGGGTTTCCATGGCAGTGAATCTTTACGCAAGTAGATTGCCCCATCTTCCTTCTGGAGAGTGGCTGGGTTTGAACTGCCAAACTTCTGGTTAGCAGTTAAATGCCTTAGGCAATATCTGATGTATCAGAACAACTTCTCACACTCAAACACATTGGATCTAAACTAATGTATTAGAATATAAGAATATAGGTACCATTTCCAAATAAGACATAAGGACAAAGACCTCACTAAGGTCAAAGTGAAATTCCCTTCGGAATACCCACTAGAATGCCTGTCATGTACATTTATCATTGCAAGATGATAGCTGTTTAAGTCTCCTTATATTGAGAATGTGTATGAGTATTGCAGTCTTTGGACCCCATCATAAATCCCTTAAGTGTCATATTAATATATCCAGTAATTAACTGGTTAAATAATTAATGGCCTTATTGATTAAGGTTTACTTCTTATCTTAGGAAGTATTGGTACCACAATAAACTAGAAGATTGTTGTTGTTGTTGTTGTTGTTGTTATGTGCCCTCGAGTCGGGCCTGACTCATAGCAACCCCTCCTTGGGTTTCCAAGGCAGTATCACTACAGAATTTGCATATGAGCAGTTGATGGTCTGTTCCACAATCAGCTCCTGGCCTGGTTTTGGCTGAAGATATTGAGCTTTTCCACTGCCTCTTGCCACAGATG
>NW_006921922.1:2056366-2068838 GCF_000298275.1 Orycteropus afer afer
AGGATCTCCTCAGTTGCTAATAGCAATTCCCACCTTGGAGTTTACAAAGACTTATGGCTAGAAAAGCCACACTAAGTAATTTACTACACCGCAATTCTAAATATTCTATTTAAGCCCAGCCAAACTTCAATGAAGTCATGCCTAACAAAATTCTAGCATTCCAGCATTTTATTACTATAAAAATTGCATTAAAGATAGTATCAAAAACAATTTCCAATCAAAAAGAAGTGCATATGCATTATACCCCACTTAAAATGTGACAATAGAAAAGTTTTAACTTGTAAGTTGAAATTTTCATTATGACTGCTTCAATTTCACGTTAGCCCAAAATTTCAGTCACTCTTCTGATCATATCACTTAGTGTCTTGTGTTTACATATGAAATGGATGAATTGTGGCACAACCAATCCATTATTTTAGCCAGAATAACAGCTGATATCAACCATGGTTAGGTTGATGTAACCTACATCAATCATGAAAGTGGCTGAAATGGATGGTCTTTCGAGGTCCTAGTGTCATGATCATCAGCTATTGAAAGACATGGCTGATTGCAGAGTCCTGAGTGATCTAAGCATTCATGCCTCCAGTCACATAACATCTAAAATTAATTAAATTGTGACTAGGAGTAGATGTGATTTATCTTGAAGGGAGAGCTATTTTAAACACCTCAAAACATACTTTCTAAGAGATTGGAATGAATATATATGGGTGTGATCTTTTTACAGATAAGAGAATTATTAGTCTAACAGTCTCTATTTTTTATCTTTAATAGTGACAAAGACAATTGAAGGGTATAGAAAGGTCACTAGAATGATGTCTTAAAAAGTAAAATTCTGTACTTTCTCTGAAATTTATGTTCCAAGCCCACAAATAAATTGAGTCACATACTTTTGTCTGAGTTGATATGAACATTAAAGTTACAGATGAACATTAAACTGTGCTTTATCTCCAGATTTTCCACTTTACCTATAAAAGGATGTGCTTCAATGAAACTGAGTTTATTAATCACAAACCTTATTTTATTTTTCTTACTTGCATGAGAGGTAGGGGTTAAATTATCTGCTCATCTTCATGTATGCCTCTAAGAACTCCATGGAAATTTGCTAAAGCTGAGTGCTTAAGCTAATTTACTCTTTTAAAATGTGCAGGAGGTAAATTGGTCACTGGTCCACTATTTCAGAAAATTTGTAACATCAGCCTTGGAATTCAGCCCCTGATTATATCAAGGAAGGATATGGTGTTCCCTCACTCCACTATGGCCGAAAACCACGGTGTCATTTGGTGATGCTGCTGTTGAATCCCATCTCCTGATTATACATGACATAGAAGGAATCATCCTAATCATGATGCTAATTAGTCATAGGAGCTCTGGTAGCATAGTGCCTAAGGCACATGACTGTTAACCAGAAGGCTGGTGGTCCAAACTCACCAGTCACTCCTTGGAAGCAAGGTTGGGCAATCTACTTCCATAGTGATACCGCCTCAGACACCCAAGGAGAGTTCGCTATGAGTTGGGGCTGACTAGACGACACATAACAACAACAACAACAATTAGTCATAGTATCTCTAGGAGTGAAATAGATGTGAAACCTACTAAATATTTACTTGATCTGTATAAGCAGAAGAACTCTAGGTCAAGTGAAAAGTAGTCTAATTAAATTGCCAAAATAGACAGTCATAGTCCTTCAATCAACTGCCAGACTTGAAACAGTTTATAAACCCTCAGCTCCTTGAATAAAGGAAAAGCTAGATCCCCTTGAGGACGGACCCCACTACATTGACAAAAATGTATTTTTTATCTTTCTACCAGTCTTCCCCTAAAGGGATCTATAGCCTTTTATCAGAATGACTGTTCACTTGGGAAAAGGACATTGACTCTGAAAGGATAGTAATTCCAGGTGACCCAAAACATCACTGTGGCCCACTAATCAGAGGTGAGCTATAGGGAGGTCAGTTTATTAATGGAGTTTTTAGCTCATGTCCATGTCACAGTGGCCCCAGTGAGTCTCCAAACCCATCCTGTAGTGATGGCCCAAGTTCCAGAACGCATAATTGGAACAGACATGCTCAACAACTGGCATAATCCCCACATTGGATCAGTGACATGTGGATTGAGGGGTATTATCCTCGGAAGGAAGGTTGGGCATTCCTACTTCCGTAGTGATACTGCCTCGGAAACCCAAGGAGGGGTCGCTATGAGTCGGGGCCGACTCGATGGCAAATAACAACAACAACAACAACATGGTAGGAAAGGCCAAGTGAAAGAACTTTCATTAGAACTTTCTCTACCTAGGTAAAAGAGTAAACCCAAAACAATTTTGCATTCCTGGAGCGATTTCAAAGTTTAATACCATTATCAGACAATATTTCATTTCTAGTCATAAGGTTCTCAGTGGCCAAGTTTTCAGAAGTGGATGGCCCCGACTTTCTTCCCAGTCTGTCTTCAACTAGAAGCTCCACTGAAACCTGTCCACCGTGGCTGATCCTGGTGGATCTGAAATACTGGTGGCCCAGATTCCAGCATCCCAGTAAAATTCAAGTGTGTACATAAAGCAGGAGGAAGTCATTTGAACAGAATAAGGGGATACTGAATGGTTTAAAATTAGATGGGCATCAAGGTTATATCTTTCACCATACTTATTAAATTTGTATAGTGAGCAAATAATCCAAAAAGCTAGACTATATGAAGAAGAGTATGTCATTAGGATTGGAGAAAGAATCATTAACAACCTGTGATATGCAGATGACACACCTTGCAGGCCAAAAGTGAAAATGACTTGAAGCACTTACTGATGAACATCAAAGACTACAGCCCTCAGTATAGATTGCACTTTAAGATAAAGAAAACAAAAATTCTCACAACTGTATCAATAAACAACATCATGATCAAAGGAGAAAGATTGAAATTGTTACGGATTTAATTTTACTTGGATCAACAATCCATACCTATGGAATCAGCAGCCAAGAAATCAGAAGTTATATTGCACTGGGCATATCTGCGGCAAAATACCTCTTTAAAGTGTTAAAGATTAAAGGGGACACTTTGAAGAATAAGGTGCCCCTGAACCAAGCTGTGGTTTTTTAATGGCCTCTTATGGATGTGAACACTGGAAAATGAATTAGGAAGATCAAATTTAAATAGGTACATTTGAATTAGGGTTTGACAAAGAATACCAAAAGTACCATGGACTGCCAGAAGAACAAATGAATATGTCTTTGAAGAAGTGCAGCCAGAATACTCCTTAGAAACAAGAATGGCCAAACTTCATCTCACCTACTTTGATCATGTTATCAGAAGGGACCATTCCCTGGAGAAGGATATCATATATAACAAACCTTATTTTTTGTGCATAGATTTTGTAACCTTCAACCTTGCTGAACTCATATATTAATTCTAGTAATTTTCTTAGACATTCTTTAGGGTTAAGTATATATAGGATCATGTCATTTGTAAACAGATACAGTTTTTGTTCTTCTTTTTTTTTTTTTAATTAGGGTATCTTTTGTTTCTTTTTCTTGTCTAATTGCTCTGACTAGAACTTCCAGTACACTATTGAATGGCAGTGGGGAAAGTTGCATCCTCATATTTTTCCTAATCTTAAGAGGAAAGTTCTCAGTCTTTTTCCACTGAGTATGATATTAACTTGAGTTTTTCATACATGCCCTTTCTAATCATCAGGAAGTTCCCTTCTATTCCTAACTTTCAAAGTTTGCTTATTATGAAATTGTGTTAGATTTTATGAAATGCCTTGACTGCATCAATATTCCTGTAAATTGTTTTCTTTCAATTGATTAATGTGTTGTATTACACTGACTCTGTGTGTGTGTGTGTGTGCACAACTTTTGCATTCCTGGGATAAATCTCACTTAGCAATGGTGTATAATCATTTTAGTATGCTGTTGGATCTGTATGCTAGTATTTTGCTGAGGATATGTGCATCCATATTCATAAAATATTTAGTTTATAATATCCTTGTGATGTTTATATCCAGCTATGGTACAAGGTAATATTAACTTCATAGAATTGGTTAGAAAGTGTTTACTTCTTTCTTATTTTTTCAAAGAGGTTACTAAAGATTGGTGTCCCTTAAAATGTTTGGGAGAATTCACTAGTGAAACCATACCTGATCGTGGATTTTTCTTTGTTGTGAGATTTTTGGTTACTGGCTCAATATCTTTATTGAATTTCAAAAAATTTATAACTTTGTTGAGATTTTCTAATTGAGTCAATTTAAAGAATTACTAGAAATTTGTCCATTTAGGTTATTTAACATATTGGTATACAATTTTTCATAGTATTCTCTTAAAATACTTTATTATTATTATTATTTCTTAAAGTGAGTAGTAATTACCCTACTTTTATTTATTCTGATATTAGTTATTTGTGTCATCTCTTTTACTTTTGTATATCTGGATAAAGGCTTGTTAATTTTGTTAATCATTTCAAAGAACCAACCTTTGGTTTCATTAATTTTACTGTTTTTCTCTTCTCTGTTTTATTTATATTTTTATTCTTTCTTTCATTCCACCAGCTTTGCTTTTAGTTCTCTCTTAAAATGTACAGTTAGATTATTGATTTGAAATATTTCTTCTTGTTTAAGTTAGGACTAAAATATATAAATTACTTCTAAGAATTACATTCATTGCCTTCCATAAGTTTTGATACATAGTGTTTTAAAATCCATTCATCTGCATTTTCTTATTGCTCATATATTTTTAGTCCATTGTTATTCTAAAATTTTGTTTAATTTCCAAGTATTTGTGTAGTTTCCATTTTTCTTCTATTATTGATTTACACTCCATTGCTTTGTGGTATGAAAAGACATTTTGAATGATTTCAATTCTTTTTAAATTTATTAAACCTTGTTTTGTGACCTAATATATGGACTGGACTATCTTGGAAAATGCAGCATATACATTAGAAGAATATATAAGCTATTACAGTATCTGTCTATACATGGACATATTTTTATATATCTGTTAGGTCTAGTGTGTTTACCAAAAAACTAAACCAAACTCACTGCCAGTGAGTCAATTCAGACTCATACTGGACCCCACTGTGTTTCCAAGACTGTATATCTTTATGAAAACATATGGTCTCAACTTTCTTACATGGAGTGGCTGATGAGTTTGAACCAGAGACCTTTTGATTAGCAGCCAAATGCCTTAACCACTACACCACCAGAATATCCTCAAAAAACTCAATGCTGTCGAGTCGGATCCAACTCATAGTGACCTCTCCTTGGGTTTCCAAGGCAGTATCACTACGGAAATAGATTGCCCAACCTTCCTTCCGAGGAGCTGCTGTTGGGTTTGAACCACCAGCCTTCTGGTTAGCAGTCAGATGCCTCAGGCACTATGCCATATACCACCAGAGTATATTAGTGTTTAACTATTTTATTTTATTGACATTCTATTTAGTTGTTATATACATTATTGAAAGTGGGGGATTGAAGTCTCCAACTAGTTCTGCAGCATTGTCTATTTCTGCCTTCACCTGTGTCAATGTTTCTTTAATATATAAGATCAAAGGCTCCATCTGTCTGTATAGATTACACATCAATATGAAAGAGGAAAGAGTAAAGTTGTCAAGGATTTCATTTTACTTGGATCCACAATCAACAGCCATGGATGCAGCAGTCAAGAAATAAATGATGTGTTGTATTGGGCAAATCTGCTGCAAAGATCTCTTTAAAGTGTTGAATATAATAATATAGTTTGATGCTTTTTTCATTTGGTGCATGTATGCTTATAACTGTTGTATCTTAAAGATGAATTGACTGCTAACCAGAAGGCTGGTCAATGATTGTCTCTTGTAATGAGTTTTTACAGTTTATAGTTTATTTTGCCTGGTATCAGTACAGCCACTCCTGTACAATGAATCACTGTTGTTTCTAGGAGTCATTGAGCAGGTTCCAACTCACCAAGAGCCTATGTACAACAGAATTAAACACTGCCCATCATCATAACCACTGCTATGTTTGAGCCCAGTGTTGGAGCCACTGTGCCAGACCATCTCTGAGGGTCTTCCTCTTTTTTGCTGACCCTCACTTTACTAAGCCTGACATCCTTCTCCAGGGACTGGATACTCCTAATAATATGTTCAAAGTACATGAGATAAATTGTCACCATCCTCGCCTCTAAGGACTATTCTGGCTGTAATTCTTCCAAGACATACTTGTTCATTTCTTTGGGTAGTCCATGGTATATTTAATTTTCTTTGCTAATAGCATACTTCAGAGGCATCAATTCTTCTTCAAACTTCTTTATTCATTATCCAGCTTTTACATACATATGAAGCTATTGAAAATACCATGTCTTGGGTTAGGGGCAGCTTATTCTTCAAAGTGATATCTTTGCAGCAGATTTGCCCAATGCAGCACATCATTTGATTTCTTGACTGCTGCTTCCATGGATGTTGATTGTGGATCCAAGTAAAATTTTTGTGAGAATTTTTGTTTTCTTTAGTTGATGTGTAATCTATACAGACAGCTGGAGCCTTTGATCTTCATCAGTAAGTACTTCAAAGTCCTCTTTGCTTTTAGCAAGCAAGATTGTATCATCTGCATATTATAGGTTGTTAATGAACCTTCCTCCAATCCTGATGCCAAGTTCATCTTCATATAGTACAGTTTCTCAGACTATTTGCTCATTACTATTATACGAATTGAATAAGTATGGTAAAAGGATACAATCTTGACACACACTTTTCCTGATTTTAAACAGCATTATATCCTTTTGTTCTGTTTGAGTAACTGCCTCTTGGTCTATACACAGGTTACTGATTAGCACAATTAAGTGTTCTGAAATTCTCATTCTTCATATTTGTTAAGATCCATACAGTAAAATGCCTTCGTTTGTGGTCACTAAAACATAAGCAAACATCTTTCTGGTATGCTATTTATGTTAAATGTCTGTTTTTTTATTCATTCTCTTTTAACTATTTGTGTCTATAGGACTAGAATGAGTTGCTTTTACACAGTATATAGTTATATCATATTAGTTTGTTTGTATTACTCTGTTTTTTTTTCTTCCCAGTCAGCCAATCTCTACATTTTGATAAGTGTTTTATTAGTTTACAATTAATTAACCTTAAATGTAATTATATTTATTACAGTAAATTACTGATAAGAAAGTACTTATTTATGCCATTTTGATATTTATTTTCTGTATGTCATATATCTTTTATATCTCTCAATTCCTCCATTACTATTTATTTATATGTTTAGCTGCTTTTTTATAATTAACTGTCTTGGTTTCCATCTTGTTTCCTTTTTGAACATTATTTAGATATTTTATTTATAGCTGCCGTGGATATTACATTTAGGATCTGTCAATTATAAAAATCCAGTTTGAACTAATAGTAAATTTATTTTAATTATGTACAAAAATTCTTTATATAAAGCTTTCTCTCTCATTTTTATGATACGATCATAATTATATCTTTATACATTGTGTGCCCAGTAGCATAGATTTTTAATTATATGTATGCATTTGTCTTTTAAATCATGTAAGAAATAATAAGTGGAATTAAAAAACAAAAATATTACTGTGGTGAATTGCTTGATGTGGCCCTTTTAGCCATTGTCCTGCATTCTGTGACGTAGGACATGCCAGCCTGCCAGCCTCCACCACTACTACGTGAGATGAACCCTTGGGTGTCTGTGAGTTCTGTGAGGCGTTACAGCAAAATACAGAACCCTAAGACTGGGGAAACTACTGGGACAAGGAGGTGGAGTTAATGTCTGAAATGATGGAGTGGTACAGTAGTTTGGACATTTGGGACATCTTTAACCTCCACCTCATGGGAACCAGCCTTGTGCTGATCTTTCTGAGAGAAATTGTTCAAGCATTTGGTGTCAGAAGTGGTGTGATTCGTTGCAGTGGCCCCAGGCTAATAGAAGCATAGGACTGTGTGAAAGAAAGAAGGAAGGAGCCTGGGAAGTGAAATTTTGGATTATTAAGTGGTTACTTTGGTTGGTGTTACCTAAAAGGAGATAATTGATCCAGGGGCTAGGGTTTTTGGTTACACCCAGCCAAAGACCCAAGGCCATATACGTAGAATGGGATGGTAATCATGGTGAAAAGATAAACCTGGAATGTCCTTAAAGGATTATGTGTTTTGGATTATGTGTTTACCTGAATGTACTATGGGTATTGAATGTTCTCTCACCTGCTTGTACATTTGAAATGATTATGGGGTATATAGATGACAGAGAGTGTGTAAGTCCACCTTCAGCTGATATTTGATTGGATATGTTTAGAAGGGAAAATAGCATTTGCCCAGAAGAAACACAGGCTTTTGTTTTAAGCCCTGTGTGCAAAGAGTACTAGGAGCTTAGGTAGAAAACCTGAGCCCCACCCAGTACTACTGAGGGAAGGGAAGATTTGCATTTGAAGAAAGGACCTGAAAAAAAAAAAAAAAAAGAATGCTTGCTTTTTGAATTTCAAGCAAGCAGATAGGCTTTGGGTATATCAAGACAGGAAAGTCATGGTCCATGAGAGAAACCCCTTCCAGGACTGAAAGTTAAAGGAAGCCAGTGAGCTTGCTCGCTTGTGATCACCTGGGTCCACTTGAGTGGAAATGGGGGAAGTGCAGGAAGAAGAAGAAACAGGCTGAGTTTGGTACTCTTTGACCTAGGCCATGGAGGCTGGGGATGAAAGGAAGGGTTGGCTGGTCTGAAGTGCAAGGAGTTGTGAGCCTACAGGCATTGAAATATTCCTTGAGGACTGAAGATGTGAGAGAAGGTGCTGGCTGGTCTGAAGTGAAGGGAAGAGTGTGACTCCCAAACTTGGCAGCTGGTACCCATGACCTAGCTGGGATGGCTAGTGCTGAGCTGACCAGAACTGGACCAAATGAAGAGGAAGATGTTGGACACTGAGCTGGTGTTAAGTTGCTGCAAGTTGATGGCTTGCATTGGGCTGGACTTGGCTTGTTTATGAATCCCGATGCCTGAAGTTTCCAAGCAGAACAGAAGATTCTTCAGAGAGAAAGGATCATGCTTGTCTCCTCAGAATACTGGTTTGATTGGGATAGGCAAATTAGAAATTGACTATTTAAAATGGGGGAAGATAAAGGCATGAAGTGGCTGGCTTACACATTTTCATGGGTATGGTTGTTCTTAAACTGATGGTGCAAATTAGAAATTGACTATTTAAAATGGGGGAAGATAAAGGCATGAAGTGGCTGGCTTACACACTTTCATGGGTATGGTTGTTCTTAAACTGATGGTGAAGGGGATGTTGATTTTTGAAGTATAAAATGGATGAGATAATGTCTAGAAAAGCCAGGGGATGGCCTGTGGTGTAGTAAATTACCTGGCATGGCTTTTCTAGCCATAAGTCTTTGTAAACTCTGTGGTGGAATTTGCTGTGAGCAACTGAGGAGCTCCTTGTTGTAAAAGTTATCCACCTTGGCTTTTACTACATTTGCCCATGAAGTTATCTTTACCAGATATCTCATTTCTTCATACACTTATGAGTTACTGCCTGGTATAATCTCATTTTCATTTGTAAGATTCCCTTTGGTATTTCTGGCAAATCAGGTCTAGTGGTCCCTTCTGACAACATGACCAAGAAGGGACCATTCTCTGGAGAAGGATGTCATGCTTGGTAAAGTGGAAGGTCAACAAAAAATGGGAAAATCCTCAATAAGATGGATTGACACAGTCACTGCAGAAATGAGCTCAGGAATAGTAGGCATCATGAGGCTGACACAGGACCAGGCAACATTTGTTCTGTTGTACCTAAGGTTGCAATGAGTTGGAAATTACTTCATGGCACATGAAAACAACAACTTTTGTAAAGTTTGGATGTCTTAATTTCTACCTCATTTTTGAAGTACAATTATATCAAATATTGACTTCTTACAAGATACTGAGTTCTACAAGTTTCTTGTTCTGTATTTTAACTACCTTCTGATTGCTATCAGACCTCAAATGGATTCTTATGAGAAACTTGCTGTTAATTTTATTGAAAATCCCTTGTATGTTAGGAACCTCTTGTCTCTTAATGCTTTTAAAATTCTCTCTGTTTTTTGGCTTTGACAGTTTGATTGTTATGTGTCTTGATATGTATCTTTCTAAGTATGTTTCACTTGGAATTTTTTGAGTTTGTTAGATGTATATATTTATCAAATAAGGACATTTGTGGCTATTGTTTCTTCAAATATTCTTTTGGTCCCTTTCTCTATTGTTTCTTTCTGGGATTTCCATAAAACATGTTAAAAAAAAAACAAAAAAAACTCACTGCTATCAAGTTATTTTCCTGACTCATAGCAACCTCTCCTTGGGTTTCTGAGGTGGTATCTCTATAGAAGTAGATTACCCCATCTTCCTTCTAAGGAGTGGCTGGTGAGTTTGAACAACCAGCCTTCTGGTTAGCAGTCAAATGCCTTAGGCACTACACCACCAGAGCTCCTATAAAACATATTAGTTAGTGTGGTAGTTCAGTTTGTGTGTCAATTTGGCTGGGTCTGATTGAGTAGCTCGGCAGCTGGTGGTAGTCATTCCCCATGATGAGACTGGCAATCAACTCCATGATGGGAGCTATGACAAGCAGCTGAGTAGCTGCCTTGGGGAATGTGGTTTGCTTCCTTCATATAAGCAGAATCCTTGGGGAATGTTCTCTAGCTTATGGCATGCTTGCACCCTGCATGTAGCTATGTCATTGTTCAGCAGCCTGCCATGCTCTGCTGACCTTAGGACTTATAATGGACTTAAACTAATGGTCTGCCATGTGGTTTGGTAACATCGGGACTGTGCCTTTTTACTTGTCAACCTTGGGTTTGTCAGCTTCAGCAGCCAGTAGCTGTCTGAGTGAAGAAATGCCTCTAGCTCCAGTGGTCTGGGAGCAGAAGGCAGAGCTGGACCCCAAGGTTCAGGGGCTTTCGCCAGCCCCTAGAACCTGGCACTTTTAACATGGACTCAAAGCTTCCAAACTGTTAGAGAATAAACTCCTGTTTGTTAAGGCCATCCCATTTGAGGTATATTCTTGTCAGAGTAGCACTAGGTAACCAGAACAGAATATGGTACTGGGAGTGGGATGCTGCTCTGACAGATACCTAAAATGTGAAAACAGGAGTGGAGTGCGTCCTTGACCCAAGACCCTGGCAGAGAGATCCCGGCGTACGGCATCAGAAACAGCCTGAACACAGCCAAGAGACTAGCATGAGAGACAGCAGAAGCAGAGCCGACAGATCAGCATGAAAAATGGCAGTAGCAGAGCCCGAGACCAGCATTAAACAGCAACAGGATTACCAGCTCACAGAGCAGAAAGCTGGGTGCCATTGAGTAGATGGCTTCCTGGTGGAGTGGGTTGCCTTTGGGCGTTAATTGTTAGAGAAAGTGGGCATAAAATGGAACAGCAGTTTGACTGGAACACGGGGCAAGAAAGCTGAGTGTTTTTAGAGCAGGAAGATTTCCCACAGAGTGGGTTGCCTTCAGCATTAATCGGCAGAAGTGGAGAGACCAAAGAAAAAGAAGCAGATCTGCCTCAGCCTGAAGGGATAGGACCATAGCTTTTGGGGGTCGAATGACCACAGTTCATTAGGTTTCAAAGAGCCAGGCCTTCACTAACTTGGTTCTGGAGTGTGGGGATGCTCGTTCATGTGAGCCGCTGGGATGGAGCCATAGCTGCTGCCCAAGAGTGAGAGAGTGGTGCTGCCATGCCCAAGAGGGAAAGGAACAGGGCCTGCTAAGCCAAGGGGGTGAGGTCACCACTTAGAGGAAATAGGGGATTGGAGCCAACCACTGAGTCAGATCTCTACAGATACTACCCAATGAAGATCTGTACAGACACCAAGTTAAAAGGGGTGGAATTGAGGTAGTTCAGTTTGTGTGCCAACTTGGCTTGGTCTGGTTGAGTAGCTGGGCAGCTGGTGGTAGTCATTCCCCATGATGAGACTGGCAATCAACTCCATGGTGGGATCTACCACAAGCAACTGAGTAGCTGCCTTAGGGAATGTGGTTTGCTTCCTGTATATAAGCAGAAGACTTGGGAATGGTCTCTAGCTTATGGCATGCTTGGACCCTGCATGTAGCCATGTCATTATTCAGCAGCCTGCCGTGCTCTGCTAACCTTGGGATTACATTGGACTTAAATTATTGGCCTGGCATGTGGTTTGGTAACATTGGGACTGTGCCTTTTTACTTGTTAACCTTGGGTTTGTCAGCCTCAGCAGCCAGCAGCTGTCTGAGTGAAGAAATGCCTCCAGAGGTCTGGGAGCAGGAGGCAGAGCTGGACCCCAAGGTTGAGGGGCTTTAGCCAGCCCCTAGAGCCTGGCACTTTGAACTTGGACTTAAAGCTTCCAAACTGTGAGAAAAGAGTTCTGGCAAGATGGCGGACTAGACAGAAAGACTGCACAGAACCTCTTGAACAAAGAAAAGGGAAACCAATTAACACAGACACAGAAGATAATCTTGGACCCCTGAGCCTTGAAGGGAAGGATATAGAAGTGGACTAAACCCCAACTA
>NW_006921922.1:2097143-2101322 GCF_000298275.1 Orycteropus afer afer
TCCTTGGGTTGTCTCTCCTCACCTGTATCCCTGAGGCTTACATGCATATGTGGTGATTGAAAATATCATAGCTTGGGTTAGGTATATCTTAGTCTTCAAAAAGACATCTTTGCTCTTCAGCACTTTAAAGAGGTCTTTTGCAACAGATTTGTCCAGTGAGATATGACATCTGATTTCTTGACGGCTGCTTCCATTGTTGTTGATTGTGGACCCAAGTAATATGAAATCTCTGGCAACTTCAATCTTTTCTCCATTTATCATGATGCTGCTTATCGGTCCAGTTGTGATGATTTTCCTTTTCTTTTTTTCAGGTATAACCCATACCACAGACTGTGGTCTTTAATCTTCATCAGTAAATGCTTCAAGTCACTTTCACTTGCACCAAGCAAGGTTGTATCATCTGTATATTACAGGTTGTTCAAGAGCCTTCCTCCCATCCTAATGTAGCGTCCTTCTTCATTTAGTCCAGCTTCACAGATTATTTGTTCAGCATACAGATTGAATAGGTATGGTGAAATGATACAATCCTGATGCACTTTTTTCCCTATTTTAAACCATGCAATATCCCTTTATTTTATCATTATGCCCACTAATTCTGTCTTTTTCCTGCTCAAATCTGTTCTCAGACCCATCTAGAGATTGTATCACTTAAGTTATAGTACTTTTAAGCCCCAAAGTTTCTTTGATTGCTTTTTAAAATTTTTATCTCTTTCTTAATATTCTCGTCTTACTCATATTTTTTTTCTGATTAACTCTGATTCCTTGTCTTCTTTTTTTATTTGAACATATTTAATATACTTGTTTAACCTCATTTTAGTAAGTACAATGTCTGGTTTTTTTCAGGGATTATTTCTGTTAATATATTTCATGCTCTTGAATAGACAAAATATCCTATTTATTTGTATGCCTTATTTTTTTGTTGTTGAAAACTTAACATTTTAATATTATAATGTAATAACTCTGGAAATCGGGCCTGGGACTTAGTGGCTGCTTTTCACTTGGGCTTGGCTTTACATTAAAGCTGGGGCCTGAAGTAGGCAGACCCATGGCTTGGGGGCTGCTTTTCACTTGGTTGTAACTCTATATTAAGGCTGGGGCACAAGGTAGGTGGGCCCAGTACTGGGATTACTTTTAGTTTAGGGACAACTCTATTTTAAGGCTGGGACCCAGGTTAGGTGGACCACGGCTTGGGTGCTGCTTTTCACTTAGGAGCAGCTCTATTTTAGGGCTGTTGCCTGAAATAGGCAGGTGCAGAGAGCTTAGGAAGGACTAAGGGCGACAAACTTGTCTGTCAGTTTGTCATCCTGTGGTGGCTTACTTATTGCTGTGAGGCTGGAGGCTATACCACTGTGTTGTTAAAAGCCAGCAGGGTTATCCATGGTGGATAGGTTTCAGCGGGCTTCCAGGCTAAGACAGACTCAGAAGAAGGAAGAGGCCATCCACTTCTCAAAGAACTGACCAGTGAAAACCTTATGAATAGCAGTGAAACACTGTCTGATACATTACTGGAAAACTTTAGGAATATCTCTGAAACATTGTGCAATACAGTGCCAGAAGATGACTCCATCAGGTCAGAAGGCACTCAAAATTTGACTGGGGAAGAGTTGATTGCTCAGACTAGAAGTGACCTTAAGGATATGAATAGAATAAACCATTCGGGACCTCCATTAGCTGATGTGACGTTACTCAAAATGAGTAGAAACAGATGCAAACATCCATTAATAACTGGAACATGGAATGTGTGAAGTATGAATCTAGGAAAATTAGAAGTTGTCAAAAATGAAATGGAGTGCATAAAGATCACTATCCTAGCCATTAGTGAGCTGAAATGGACTGGTTTTGGCCATTTTTGAATAGGCCACCGTATGATCTATGATGCTGGGAGTGACAAATTGAATAGGAATGGTGTAGCATTCATCATCACAGAGTGTTACAAGATCTGTCCTGAAGGACAATGCTGTCAGTGACAGGATAGTATCTGTACATCTATAAGGAAGACCAGTTAATACTACTATTATTCAAACTGACACACCAACCACCAATACCAAAGATAAGGAAATAGAAGATCTCTACCAACTTCTGCAGTCTGAAATTGATCAAACATGCAATCAAGATGTATTGGTTATCACTGGTGACTGGAATGCAAAAGTTGGAAACAAGAGTTACCAGTAGTTGGAAAATATGGCCTTGGTGGTAGAAGTAACACTGGAGATTGCATGATAAAATTTTGCAAGACCAACAACTTATTCATTGCAGATACCTTTGTCCAACAACAAAAGTTATGACTGTACACATGGACTTCACCAGATGGAATACACAGGAATCAGATTGACTGCATCTGTGGCAAGAGATGATAGAGAAATTCAATATCTTCAGTCACTGAGGTGGGGAGAGAAGGGGAAGGAATAATTTTGGGCTAGTTGGGGCCACACACTGAGCTTGGTAAGGGGAAAGATGGTGTAGAAAGAGTCTGTGACCACCATGATAACATTGGGGAATGTGAGGACACTGAATTGTGCACATAAGATATAGATGACAGAGGCTAATACCAGTATATACATAATACTGCATTACCATTAACACCAAACACCAGGCTACAGATAAACACTTAAACATCTGAGAAGATCAGATGGGGATCAGTGAACAGGATTATACTATAGACTAAGGATAGATTCAGCTGAGGCTAATCTTGCACAGATACCAGTGATACAAAATACCCTCAATCCTTACAGAAACAACAGAAGACAGACATACAGTAATTCCTCACAGACAGCCAGATACTGTGAGAGAGAGAGATCCAATGGATCTACCAACTCAGGATCATAGTAGTGGGGGACACCAGACTTCAATTGGCACAACAAAATACATAAACATCTTGTTCCACAACCTACATTGGTGAGTAGCAACTGCAGTCTTAAAAGCTTTCAAGTGGCCATCTAAAATGCAGCAAATGGTCTCCTTTTGTCGGAAGCGAAGAAGACTCCAACAAACCAAGAACATTTGGAAGAAATCAGCCCTAGGACACAATGGACCTCAAGACCAGAAGAACTAGATGGTGCCTGGCTACCAATGTCAACCACTCAAGAAAGATCAAAACTGGAGGTCCTGGATAGAGTAGGAGGAAAAATGAGGAACAAAATCCAAAAACACAATAGTGACCGGAATTACTGATCAGATGGAGTCTGGTGGGAACCCTCATACTATGGCCCTGGGATACTCTTTGGGCCTAGAATAGAATTCACTCCAAGAGGCTGGCTCGCAGCGCAATAGTAAATAAGACATACACAGAGACCACTCAATCCAGGGTGACACACCCACATACTCTCTGGAGATGCATCCCTTGGAGTCATCGACCACGGGACACCAGAGGGGCAACATTCTCATGAAGGAAATACAGGACACATAGGAGTGCATAACTATGAAGGGCATGGGAAGGTAGGGGAGGAGAGTGGGTTGGGGTCAGGAATGGTAATTGGGAAGCAAAACCAAATGTACACCAAATGGTGAATGTAAAATAAAGTTTGCTCTGTAAATTTCTACCTAAAGCACAATTAAAAAAATAAATAAATAAAATTCCTTCAGTAAAAACAAGGCCAGGAGCTGATTGTTGAATAGACCATCAACTGCTCATATGCACATCAACTCGAAGTTGAGGACAATTAAAAGAAGTCCATGAGAGCCAAAATATGATTTAGAATATATCCCTCCTGAATTTAGAGATGATCTAAAAATAGATCTGATGCATTGAACACCAATGACTGAAAACCAGAAGAATTGTGGGATGACATCAAAAACTTCATCCATGAACAAAGCAAGAGGTAATTAAAGTGACAAGAATGGAAGAAAAGACCAAAATGGAGGTCAGAAGAGACTCTGAAACTTGTCCTTGAGCAAAGAGTAGTTAAAGTAAATGAAAAAAATGACAAGATATAAGAGCTGAACTGAAGATTTCAAAGAGCAGCAAGAGAAGACAAAGTCAATTACTATAATGAAATGTGCAAAGACCTGGAGTTAAAAAACCAAAAGGGAAGAACATGCTTTGTGTTCCTCAAGCTGAAAGAACTGAGGAAATAATTTAAGCCTTGAATTGCAATATTGAAAGATTCTATGGGCAAAATATTGAATGATGCAGGAAGCATCAAAAGAAGATGGAAGAAATACACAGAGTCACTGTACCAA
>NW_006921922.1:2101777-2110860 GCF_000298275.1 Orycteropus afer afer
AAAAAAAAAAAAAAAAGAAAGAAAGAAAGATATCTATTTATGTCTTATGTTTTATTGACTATGGAAAACATTCAATTGTGTGGATCATAACAAATTATGGATAACATTGAGAAGACTGGGAATTTCATAACATTTGATTGTACTCATGAGGAACCTGTACATGGATCAGGAGGCCATCATTCAAACAGAACAAGGGGATAGTGCATGTTTCAAAATCAAGAAGGGAGTGTATCAAGGTTGTATCCTTTCACCACACTTATTCAACTTTTATGCTAAGCAAATAATCAGAGAAGCTGGACTATATGAAGAAGAACATGACATTAGAATTGGAGGAACACTCATTAACAACCTGTGATATGCAGATGACACAACTTTGCTTGCTGAAAGTAAGGATGACTAGAAGCACTTACTGATAAAGATTAAAGACTATAGTCTGCAGTATGGATCACATCTCAATATAAAGAAAACAAAAATTCTCACAACTGGTCCAATAAACAGCCTCACGGTGGATGGAGAAAAGATTGAAGTTGTTAAGGATTTCATATTACTTGGTCCTACAATCAACATTAACGGAAGCAGCAGTCAGTACATCAGATGACATATTGCATTGGGCAAATCTGCTGCAAAAGACCTCTTTCAAGTGATGAATAACAAAGATGTCTACTTGAAGACAAAGGTGTACCTAACCCAAGTCATGGTATTTTCAACTGCCTCTATGCATGTGACAGCTGGACAATGAATAAGGAAGACTGAAGAAGAGTTGAAGCTTTTGAGTTGTGCTGTTGGAGAAGAATGCTAAGAGTATCATGGTCTGCTAAGGTTGTAGTCACTTCTTGGCCACAGCCAGCTACCCAGACGGAGCAAGGAGTTGGACCTGTGGGCTCAGGACCATAGTTGCAGTGGACATCAACTCAATTGGCATAAGATACTACACAAAACATAGTTCCACATCCTACTTTGCGAGTAGCACCTGGGATTTTAAAAGCTTGCGAGCAGCCATCTAGATGCAATGATGGGTCTTTCCTCATCCAGATCAAAGAAAAATTAAGAAATCCAGAGATTCATGGAAACAATTAGTCCAAGAGACTGGTACACCATGTGATCCTCTGCCTATATATCTAAGACCAGAACTAGATGGTGCCTGGCTACCACTGTAAACCACTCGGAGCGGGAATCTATGTAGGAGATCCTGGATAGAGTGAAAGAACTATGGGGAACACAATTCAAAATCATTAAAAAAAAAAAAAAGGGAAACAGATTTGCTGGTCTGATAGAGCCTGATGGAACCACTGAGACTATGGCCTTTAGCTGCCCTTCATATCTGGAACTGAACCCACTCCTGTGATTTCCAGCCAAACAACACAGGCATATGAAGTGAACACTTACACTAGGTAGATACATTCCTTGTAAAGCACAATCATGGGAGAATAGAAGGGCTGTGTATGCACAGCGAGACAGCTCAAAGGGCAGAAGTGCATGGAGGGAAGGACATAGGGAAGAGGTAACTATGGGGAGGAAGAGGGAGGGGAGCTGTTGCATTGTGGTAAATTGTAGTCAATATCATGAGACAAAGTATATGTGAACTGCTGTATGGAAAGTGAATTTACTTTGTAAACTTTTCACCCAAATCACAATTAAAAAAAAAAAACAAAGTACCATGGTCTGCTAAAAGGACCAACAAGTCTACCCTGGGAGAAGTGCAGTTGGAATGCTCATTGGAAGCAAGAATGGCCAGACTTTGTCTCACCTACTTTTGTCACATTGTCAGAAGGAACCATTCCCTGGAGAAGAATGTCATGCTTGGTAAAGTGGAGGGTGAACAAAGAAGGGGAAGATCCTCACCCATATGGGATAGATACAGCGGCTGCAACGATGGGCTCAGGTATAGCAAGGATTGTGAACCCAGCACAAGACTGGGGGGTGGTTCGCTGTGCTGTGCATAGGGTCGCTGTGCATCAGATATGACTCAATGGCTCCTAATAACAACAACAAAATCTCTGGAAATCAAATTCTCCCTCTTCCTTGAGATTTGCTGTCAGTTTGACTGTTAAAGGCTTTAATCTTCCATCTCTTTAATGACTTTTGCAATTATTTTAGCAAAGTCTGAATTTCTTGCTGTGTGTGGTGACCAAAGTCTCTGTTCTTTAGCTTATGTTCAGCCTGTGATCTGGCAGAGGTTTTCTTGAATGCCATGAGCTGGGGGTGAGGGGTGAAAACTTTCCAATTTTATATACTGTACCTGTGCTACGGCCCTCTCTCAACAGTCAACATCATAATAAAGAGAGAAAATATTGAAGTTATCAAAGATTCATTCTACTTGGATTGCCAATCAATGCCCATGGGAAGCAGTATTGAAAAAATATGATGTATTGCACTGGGAAAATCGGCTGCCAAAAAAAAAAAAAACTCTTTAAAGTTTTAAAAATCAAAGATATCACTCTGAAGACTCAGTTGTGGCTAACCCAAACCATGGTATTTACTACTGTCTCATATGCATGCAAAAGCTGAACAATAAATAAGAAGACTGAAGAAGAATTAATGCCTTTGAAGTATGGTGCTGGTGAAGAATATTAAATATACCATGGATTGCCAGAAGAATGAACACAATTGTCTTGAAAGAAATGCAGCCAGAATGCTCTTAGATAGAAGCAAGGATGGTGAAACTTTCACACATACTTTGGGTATTTTATCAGGAGGGACCAGTTGCTGGAAAAGGGCATTATACTTGGTAAAGGAGAAAGTCAACAACAAAAAAAGGAAGACTCTCAATGAGATGGATTGGCATAGCAGCTGCGACAAAAGACTTCAACACAGTAGTGACTGTGAGGATGGTATAGGGCGAGGCAGTGTCTCATTCTGTTGTAATAGGGTCACTGTGAGCTGGACCTGAATCCAGGGCACCTAACAACAAGAAGAAGAGCCTAAGAATCAGCCTGAGGTTAAAAAAAAGGAGGGGGGGATGAAAACAGGGTGTTCTCATGTCTTCTCAGTATGTGTCTTGCTCTGCGCACATGCATGGCTGGCTAAATTCCCCATATATATGGGTACTTTTGAATGGCCTGATTTCAAAATAAACAAACAAACAAAAAACCTCTCTCCTCAGATTTTCTTCCAAAGCCTCAAGTGGTGAATTGTACTTTTCAGTCATAATCTCTTGTCCCATGTGACTTCAAGTTATTAATCTTCCTTACAATGTTTTCAAGCAATTTCTACTACTTTTATATCCCTGATGATACTGAATCAGGTGAAACAGTGATAAGCACTTGCATCAGTCCATCAGGTAGGTCTGAGACAGGTTAAAACATATATAAACAATAATTAGTGAGTAAGGCCTTTGGAATGAGGGAACAGAGTTCTACACTGAGAAGAGTCTACATATTTCAAAACCACTGTTCCTGAGACACAGATAGGGAAAGCAAAGGGAAGCGAAAATGCTATGTGCTTTCTTACTGTATTTAAATTACCTTTTTCTTGATTCAGAATTCATTTTGTTCATGTACATGTTTAAATGTTTTCCAGAGTTCTGACCAAGTTGGTTCTAACAGTTATGTTGGTGGCTGGGAGTCTGGAGCAGCTTACTCTACCATTTTGCTGATATCACCCAAATACAAACGTATTATGAAAAGCATGAAAATAAAGACAATGCATATCCACTGCTTTTTCACTTACTACTGAAAAGCTTTGAGAAAATATTTAGAGGCAAAGAACTTTAAAATGAGTTCACTCAAAATGGAACAGCACATTAATCCCACATGCCATTTTGTCTTTCTAATGAATTCAAAAGTCTTTTGCAAGATCTCATTCATGTTTTTCAAAGTTTTCATTTTCAGTGAATACAAAGGAAGATGTCCAAATATGAAATAGCTGTGTTCATTAGAAAAACATTAATGAGTACTGCCCAGAATTAGGGTTTTAAGAAAACCCTCTGGACTACCAATGTTCGTTTGATAAGTATTATTTGTTTGCTTTGTTCTGTTTCAGCTACCATTTATTAATTTTTTTTTTCCTTTAAGAAGACTTCCATCATATTTATTTTCTAACTCCCTTATGTCAAACTTTTATATAGATAATGTTTTAAGTGTTTCATAGTGAGCATTAATAATTTCATTTGGTTTTGTTCTCTTTTTAATTTAAAAGGTACTTTAAGGTTTTCATTGTTTTGCTTTTTATTTATGAGACTAAAATTTTCACAGAGCTCTGTCTCCCAAGAAGCACATTAGGACTTCTTGTTTATTGACATCCTGGATTTTTTCAGTATTCTTTGTCATTTTTTAAATCAGGAATCCAGGAGGTGAAAAGTAAAAAAACAGAAGCAGTGATCACTATAGTAGAGTGAGGAAGGAGAATGCCAGATGTATGTGAATATATGTGTGTGTTCTTGCAAATCTTTGCAGCTGCTAGTTGTCATCTCCTTTCTTCCTCAGTTTTCCCTTATCCAAATCCATCTCACTACTAGTCCTGGCAAGGTCACAGGTGTTTCACAGACAGGAATATTAGGAAATCATGGTATATAGAAACACCAGTGAGGAAAAAAACAATCACACCCTAAGA
The DNA here is from genome assembly GCF_000298275.1 of Orycteropus afer afer. Taxonomy (NCBI): domain Eukaryota; kingdom Metazoa; phylum Chordata; class Mammalia; order Tubulidentata; family Orycteropodidae; genus Orycteropus; species Orycteropus afer. Next base: position 2,106,329 of record NW_006921922.1, read on the forward strand.
AGGAGGACCACATCTTGTTTTGACAAGATGGTGACAGCAAAAATTGGCCCTGTGTATCTTAGGAGAACAATTCTATTAGTGTTTCAGGGTCATGCTTTGACACTGAATGGTGTTAAGATAATCTTTCATGACAATATCCATGTTCTGTAATTAAATATTAGAAGTTCTAGATCTTTTTGCCAAATTACAGAATACTTCATTAATGTGTAAAACATATTTTCATGTGGATTAAACTAAGCAATTTCTCTCAGTGCCTTGTTTTAGTTAACATTTTTTATGCAATTCAAGAGTGATAGCTTTACACTCTTTTGTATTTAATAGAAAGGTTATTTTATCTTAGCTAGACAGGTAAGCAATGAATAACAGAATCTTCTATTTTGGAAAATATGACAATTACCCTAAATTGCTGACTCTGTCCAAATAAATAGCATAGTTCTCAAAAATCTATTAATCTCTTTAGAAGCATGAATTTCCAGGTAGTAGATAAATACACATACTTTTTTTTTTAATCCAGAGAGAGTTCAGACATAATCATTTATTTAAACTTAAAGCCTCTTCTCCCTATCTTTATGGCCAATTCATTGTTTCATTGTAAGAAATACTGAGTTCATTTGTTTGTATGAGAGACTATTTTAGATATTAATGGGGGAAAATAGACTACCTGTTAAAAGCTTACATTCTCTTAAGAGGAAAAAAAATAATATAGATAACTATTACCCAGGATAGCAGCTCTGGTGGCGTAGTGCCTAAGGCATTTGATTGCTAAGTGGAAGGTTGGCAGTTCAAACCCAGCAGCCACTTCTTGGAAGAAAGATTAGGCAATCTACTTCCATAGTGATACTGGCCTCAGCCATCTAAGGAGGGGTCGCTATGAATGGAATCCAAGTCTACAGCAGTGAGGTTTTTTTTTTTATAACACAGGATAGAATATAAAAGCAGGTACAAAAAAATATTTTCAATGATACAGAAATGATTAGATTAAATGGATACATGCATCTGGGATCATGAAAAGATAACTAAAATGTCTGGACAATTTGATATAATATCAGCAGATAGGTAGGAGAAGACATTTGAATCAGAGAGAAAAGAATGAATGAAAACAGTAAAGAGTCAGGCACATTTACTGACTTTTTACACAAATAATGTACAAACTATACTTCGTTTGTAAATCATGAAACCCCCTCATGTGTTAGTTTCACATGTGCATTATGTGTGTTATATGTCTGTGCACATTATCTACATGGATGTGTTATATGCAAAAATTATGGTATTCTACTATGGGCCAGGCCTTGAGTTCAGCATTGATAATGAAATGTTGAATAATAAGAGAGTTTTTACGTAATGGAGTTTACATATGGTAATGTTCTGGAAAGAACAAGTAGAGAGATTTGATAGGAAAATCAGTAGCATTTGATGAAGTCATATATGTTGTTGTTGTTGTTATGTGCCATCGAGTCAAACCCGACTCATAGCGACCCCTCCTTGGGTTTCCGAGGCAGTATCACTACGGAAGTAGGATTGCCCAACCTTCCTTCCGAGGAGTGGCTGGTGGGTTTGAACCGCCAGCCGTCTGGTTAGCAGGCAAGTGTCTTAGCCACTATGCTACCAGAGTATATATAGTAAAGAATATTGAAAGCCAGACTAAGAGGCTATTCAGTGAGTAAATGCTGGTATGTGTGTGTTTTGGGGGGTATGTGTGTGTTGTCTTTGCGTGTTTTAAGCAAGGAAGAGACATAATCATAGATGTGATTTATGAAGATTGATTTGAGAGAAATAAATTATGTGTGGTTTTGAGAATAGAAGTAATGAGGCTTACATATCAACTTTTTTCTTTTAAGTAAGCTTTATATTTTGTCTCTTTCCTCTTTAATCTTTTTATTTTATTTTATTTATTTTTTAATGAGACATGGATGAAGATGGGCAGGAATCTCTTAGTTTTCTTCACCTGCCACCTGCTTACTATATATCTTACAAGGTCTGTCTACTGTTCTCACTGTGCTTATTTTTGCATCCATTGTTTTTTTCTTTGTAATCTTACTTGTCCCTGATGCCAATCTCAACTACTCAAATTCTGGTTTAATATATTACTGCTTACATTCAAACTCTGATCTTTAAGTTCTCATATAGATGTATGCTTCATTCAACTTGGCAGTTCAATTTATTGTAAGCAGAACTTATACAGACAGAATCATATATTCAGGTCTGTTTTAAGTATACACACACACACACAAATACACACATACACACACACATATATATGAAAAGAAACTCTCCAGTGCCCCCAGATAAAAGGGCCACGTAGGCACCTAGTTACAAAGTGGGATAGGACCAGATGTATAGGATGGAGGAAAGAATCAGGAGTCATAGCAGATAAGAAGACAGTGAGTCAGCACTGTGGGACTATAGTAAAAGAGAACATGATACTGAAATACATGAGTAGGATCATAAAACTTGAGAACCATAAGGAATTTAGCATTAATCTGTCTCTATGGATCTGGTTTAGCACCAAAGGGAGTGTGATGACAGGGCATGCCTAAGGCATAATTGCAATTGTGAATTTATCATCTGGCAATCAGTCTTTTCCACACCCTGCTTCTTCCTACTGATGCTCACACAGAGGCAATTAGCACCCAGTACTGTCCACCACAGGAGCTCTGGTAGCATAGTGGCTAAAGCACTTGACTGCTAACCAGAAGCCTGGCAGTTCAAACCCACCAGCCACTCCTCGGAAGGAAGGTTGGGCAATCTACTTCCATAGCGATACTGCCTCGGAAACCCAAGGAGGGGTCGCTATGAGTCGGGGCCGACTCGACGGCACATAACAACAACAACAACTGTCCACCACTCAGGCCTTATCCCATGTTCCAATATTATCTTGTCGCTCTACCATCCTTAGAATTTTAGGTCTGAATCCCTGTGATCTGATAAACTACTTCAGAAAAATAAAGCAATTATTCTTTTAAAGGAAAATTTACAATAATAAGCCTTAAATCCAATGTAATGATTCTCCAGTGGTACAATTTTAGACACTATGGCATGCAGTATAGAGATATATTAGGATGAGGATATGTAGTAAGGAATGCTTTATATTTTCTTGCTCTATTAAACATATATTTAAACTAATACAACATTATATTATACATGCATATGCATCTACCATAATACATAAATCTGGCATTATAAAATATTTTAGAAAGGCTTTAGGTAATTAAATAGCTAAAAAATTACACAATTCATCTAACCCCAAAATACATTGCTCTATACTTTTTCTTGTGGAATTTAAATCTATTTGTTTCTGAACAGTTCTTTGAGTAAATAAAGACAATTTAAATTCAGATTGTATCCTTGTATTCTGAAGGTACTGTACCAGATGTTGAATTATCCTATATTAGGTAACATAAGCAAATATATACATATGTGTGTGTGTGTGTGTGTGTGTGTATTCTCCAGTTTACAGTTCAGGTCATACATGAAAATATTTAAATCATTAAACCAAAGTAGAGATCAATTGGTCTCATTCATCCCATTTTCTATACTAGACTACAGGGCTTTTTGTATTGATGCTTCACGCAAAATATCTGAAATCTTTTCTATGATTCACAATAATATATGCAAGTCTTCAGAATTGTATTTTGGAAGACATAATAATCAAAATGATTCCTCACATGTCAAAAGAAAACAACTATGGAGAGACTCCTTTTAAGTCCATGATCTTTACAAAGGATTCCATTTAAAATAGACCGCTACATATAACATGCCTATGTTACCTATTTTTTCACTCCTCAGAGTCAAATTTTGGCTGTAATATGCATATGTATATTTATGCAGTCTTTCATTCAACATAGTTTTTTTAATGCCTCCCATTTGCTAGTGTAAGCAAGACCAACATTGTATTTGCTTTCAAGGAATTTAAATTCTACTTGAGAAGGAAAGTCAGTGAGCAAATAAAACAAGAAATATCAAATGAGGATAGTACATGAAAAAAACAAAGTGTGATTACAGAACAATAAGTGTGGTGGATGAGTGACGAGGTGACATGTCACAAAAAGGTAGCAAAGTCACTTGGAAGAGAAGAGACCTGAATCTCACCAAGTATCTAGCCATGCAAAGATCTGAAGGGGTTGCATTACAGGGACAGGAAATAGCAATTCAAAGGCTGTATAGGTCAAAATTACTTGACAGTACCTAACAAAAATAACAAATTTCAGCAGTCCTTGAGTAATACAAACAGTTAATGCTCTTCCATGCTAACTGAAAGTTTAGAGAACTGAATCCACCTAGAATTGAGTCCACCTAGAAGCAATTTTCTCAAAATAGGACTGGGAAAGAGCTGCAACATCTGAGTAAACCCAGCCTTACCCATATGGAAAAGACAAAGCTTTCGAGACCTTCATTTGCTGATGTGGCACCACTCAAATTGAAGAGAAACAGCCGCAGACATCTGTTAATCATCGGAACATGGAAAGTACGAAGTATGAATCTAGGAAAATTGGAAGTTGTCAAAAAGGAAATGGAACGCATAAAGATTGATA
>NW_006921922.1:2113409-2117477 GCF_000298275.1 Orycteropus afer afer
AACAACAACAACAGAAGCACCTTGAGAGAACAGCCTAGCCATATTTGCTCCTGAAAAATTAGCTCATTGAAAACATTAGGGAGCTCAGCTCTACTCTGACACTCAGTGGCAACTGGTAAAGGAAGAACAGGCTTAAAAGTTTTGAAGAAAAAAAAAGAAGAAGGTTAAAGTTACTAGAGGAGCTCTGGTAGTGTAGTGCCTACGGCACTTGACTGCTAACCAGAAGTCTGGTGGTTCAAACCCACCAGCCACTCCTTGGAAGGAAGGTTGGGCAATCTACTTCCACAGTGATACTGCCTCGGAAACCCAAGGAGGGGTTGTTGTGAGTATGTCCAACTCGAGGGCACATAACAATAGCAAAGTTACTAGAGTAGAGTGAGTGTGAAGGTGAATAAAAGAAAGGAAACCAGGGAGAAACAGCTAGGGGCCAGTTGATGTGCTTTTCAGGACTTGGTAAAGAATTCAGATTTAATTCTGAGTTAGAGCAGAAGCTTTTGAAGAGTGTTAAGTAGGAAAGTAAAAGTACTTCCTTCTTGGTTTTAAAAGCTTATTCTTGCTTCTTTGTGGAGAATGAGTTGCATAGGGCAGTTGTGTAAAAACAGAGAGCCTGTGGGGAGGTTGTTGCAGCACCCAAGGAGAGTTCAGGTGGCTTGATTAGAGGAGTAGTAGTTGGGAAGCAGAAAAAGGAGAAACTCGTGTAATATTTTGGTAGCAGAGAAAATAAAACTTGTTTTGTATTGGATTTGGGAGAGAAAAATTAAGTTTAACTTTAAATCTCAGTTCAGCACTGGAATTTATAGATTTCTGAGAGAAGTAAAAGTTTTAAAATCAAAACTGTGTTATTGAAGTAATTTGTTAAGCTAATCCTATTGAAAATATAGTTTTCACAACCACTCGTCTGTCAGTCTGTCATACTGTGGTAGCTTGCGTGTTGCCCTCAGCCTGGAAGCTATGGTCCGGCATTTCAAATACCAGCAGGGCCAACCGCAGTGGACAAGTCACTATGAATCAGAGCCACTTTGTCAGCACCTAACAACACCACCAACATCAAAAACAAAACAAAGCAAAATCCTTTAATTTTTAACAGATTAAAATTCAATGCAAAAATATTTACTAAGAGCATACTATGTTCAAAGCACTTTGTTAGAACCTACAGGTAATACAAAATAAAAGGTACAATTTCCGTTCTCAGTAACTACTGAAAATAGAAGACAAATAATTAACTAGAGGACTAATTTTTAGATAACTTGGTTTTAAATTAAGTAAAACATTTATCAAATGCCTACCATGAGCACAACATTGCTAAGAACAAAAGGTGGTTATATAAAGATGAACAAATTCTTCCATTGGCAGCAGGTAATTTAAAATCTACATGAAAAACATAATTTCTCCTGGAATTAACTAACAGATTATAAAATTTACATCTAGTAATTCTGTCTTCAATAATATGCAAGCCATTACTATATCACTTTTGAAATCCATCTGTTTACTTGCCCAGTGAGATCTAGTATTCACATTCCCTTTCCCTTTCATATTATATGGCTTGGCCAGGCACAATGAAGAGACTATAGCAATCAGCACATTGTGTTTTTCTTATAGTCATACTTTGTTTGGTTCATGCTATTGTAGGTAGAGAAGCTGCATTGCTAAATTAAAAAGCTACATACTCACAGCAAGTGGGTTCTGATGACCTGAACGATTGGAAAGAGTAATTTGCTCTGTCATCCGAACACTGAGTGTACAGAGCTGACTAGCACATAGGACACAGCACTGCACCTTTCTGTGCATTCACATGCTAGGGTTTCCCATTCTACATAATTAGTCACTTTATATTAAAATAAGAGAGAGCTTTTATCACTTTATATTAAAATAATTAATAAGAAAGGGTTTTAATATCTTGCAGGTTGTTAATGGTCTGTTGCAGCTGGCATAAAAATATTTCACACATATCTTTAGAATGTGAAAGCATTTCAACCCAGCATTGGGCATTTTCAGTGGGAGATTAGTGACAGAGGCTTGTGATTTTCAGAATGACTGAGATGACCTCATTTGCTAGTTTTAACTGTTGCTGTTAAATGCCAATAGTTTGTTTTCACTTTGAAGGGAAATTTAGGATTATTTTAAAGCCAATGGTGTGTTTATATTGGTGAGATGTGTGCCAAAGGTTGGTAGAAATGCTTAAGGAGTGGAATTTTTACATATGGGAGCAATTGGAGGGCAAAATGTAGAAATTTACAGGTGAAATCTACTCTCAGGGATTCCAAGTACAGCTGGTTTCTCTAAGCATTCAGATGAGTACTTTGAGGCTGGATCTGGCCCTCATAGTGATAAAAATAACATGTTCCCACACTTATGATGACAGACACCTGTTATTTAGACAATTTCTACCAACAGCAATTTTTTTTTTTTTAAAGTGAAAATCCTCATTGCCAGCCATTCCCCTCTCAGAGCTGCTCCCTTCCCATAGTAATCACACAAAGCAGACACCCGGCTCAAAATTGACTAGAGAATGCAAATGCAAATAAAATTCTTCACTAAAGCATCTGAATATGATAATTGTCTGGTAAAAGTGCTAAGGGAAAATTCAAAACAAGGAACTAGACTGAACTAAATGAAACCAAAAAGAGATAAAGAAAAAGTTTAACATATTATAAATTGGAAAGGCTGTCTTCAGATTTAAGTGTCCTGTCCAAATATGAATATAAAATAAAATATACCTGAGCATATATGTCTGTATATATTTTTGAAAGGTTACACTATGTTATTTTTTTAATGTTTAGAGAGTTGCTATCATGAGTAAAGAGAAGTTATTTCCTTACTCAGAATAGGCTTTGTGAAAATGATGTATATGTACTGGGTCTTAAGGAGGAACCAAAATCTTTGTGTAGGAGAAAGACGTAAGAAGCTATTGTTGAACTAACAAAACTTTCCATTCTTTAAACCAAACCAAACCCTCTGCCACTGAGTTGATTGCAACTCATAGTGACCCCCACTGGGTTTTAAGGAATCTGTAAATCTTTAATATAAGGAAGTAGATTGCCTCATTTTCCTCTGTGAAACAGCTGTTAGGTTTGAACCACTGACCTTCTGGTCAGCAGCCAAATGCCTTATCCACCTTAATGCCTTATCCACATGTATCCACCCTATATGTTCAATGGACATGTAAAACTCATCCTTTTTTTGGTAGTGTCTGCTGTACCTGGGAGATCTGAATTCTAGAGTCAAGGTCGATCTTTTGCCAAACAGTGGTCCAATCCTTACTTCCACTGTATAATTTCCGAGATACAGTTTTTTTCTGCTTTATCTAGAGCTGTGCTTTGTTGTTCAGGGCTATGCATTCCAGACAGAATCTATCAGCATTTTCTCCTGCCCTTCCTGAAACTGTCCCAGCTAAATGGTTAACTTTTCACATATGCCTTATCCAGCATAAAAAAAACAAAACAAAACAAAAAAAAACCCTCACTGCCATCCAGTTGTTTCCGACTCATAGTGACCTCCTTTGGGTTTCCCAGTCGGCAAATCTTTACATAGATTGCTCAGTCTTCCTTCTGCAGAGTAGCTGTTGGGTTTGAACTACCAACCTTCTGGTTAGCAGCCAAATACCTTAGGCACTACGCCACCAGAGCTCCTTTACCCAGCATATGGGTATTAGAAACATTATTGTTTCAATGCTTGTAAATTGGCTGTACTCTATGACCTATTAGTTGTTTGCATTGTTCTTGTTCTCACAATTGATACTAACTAACATGTAGAAAATTTGAGGTCACAGGAATACAGATGATGAAAGAAAATGACTACTTTGTTGACAGTTGCTTAATACAGGATTTGCATATTATAAATATAATTTGTAAACCAGAAAGTTCTATATAAATGTGAGTAGTTGTAGTAGCATTGTGATTTTGTCAGCCCTTCTAGAGGATACTCTAAACCTGAGTCAATTTTCTCCCTTTTTCAGTGCTGATATCATTAGACACTGTGCATATCTCTACACAATGTTCATATGACTCATACTAAAACACTGTCAGTCATGAGTGTAGTTAATTGCTTCAACATCTAAACACAGTTTAC
>NW_006921922.1:2125292-2133249 GCF_000298275.1 Orycteropus afer afer
CTCGGAAACCCAAGGAGGGGTTGCTATGAGTCAGGGCTGACTCAACGGCACATAACAACAACAACAACAACAACTCACCACTCACTGTTCCCAACCTCATGCCATACAAATCCGCTTGACCTGCAGTTTCTTCAAAATTCCAGAATATTTCACATTGTATTGCCTTTGCATAGACTGCTTATTTTGCCAGAGTATTTTCTTCATCCTTGTACACCTGGAGAGAAAAAAATCTATGCATTTTTCAAAACACAGCTCAAGCATTACATTTTCTCTGAAGAGTTTTCAGAACCCTCCCTCCCGGACACCCACCTGAATAGAATTTATCACTTTCTCATTTATGTTCTTATCATATTCTTTGAACATACTTCTGTCATAGTACATAGATCATAGGCACTCGTTTACATGTCTGCTCTTACACCTTCACCTCATGTCATCTGCACCCCCCAATATTGCCTTGATGTTTCTAATGGTCAGGGAATTTTGTTTTGTTTGGTTTGGTTTGGTTTTTTAATTATCTTAGAATTCCCAAAGATCTGGGTGATACGAGCAGTTTGTGATTTACAGCTAACTTAAAGATTGGTGGTTTGAGCTCATCCAGCAGCTCTGTGGAAGAAAGGCTTGGCAAACCTTATGTACAGATTACACCCAGGAAAACCCCTATGGAGCAATTCTACTCTGCAACACATGAGGTCATCATGAGCAGGAATGGAGTAGACAACTGAAAAATACATCCAATTGCCAAACTATTCCCTGCCATTCAGTGCTTGTGGAAAGAAGGAAGGAAGGAGGGAGGATAGAATGGAAGGAGAAGGAAGATAAAGAGAGAGGAGGGAGAGAATAAATCAAAGTCAGAAAGTAATGCCGAAACCGCATTCCAACCTAACAACTTCTTAACATCTCAGCTGTTATTACCCACACCCAAGTCACCCTCATCTGTCCTCTTTGCTTGCAGTTTTGCCTATGTCTATACTCCACAAAGTTGCCGGGATAATTTATCTGAAATGTAAGTTATATCATATTATATGTTTGCAGAAGCCTCCCATGGCTTCATTCAAATATGTATATTCATTCAAATATATGAATATATATAAATATATGAATATATATATTCATTCAAATATATATATTCAAATATATGGATATATATATAATGCTTCTCCTAGTTCAGAATCATCAACCACACTGTCCTTATTTCTTTCCCACCAAGACATCAATAATTTTTCTGCCTCAGGGCTTTTGCATTTAATCTATCAGGAGTATCCTTCCCCAGATATTCATGTGCCTGGTTCCTACACATCATTCAGAGACAAGATAAAATAAAATTTCCTCAGAGAGGCCCTCCTCACCACTCACCATGCCATCCTAAATCCTATCATTTTCTTAATAGTACTTGTTGTTGTTGTTGTTGTTATGTGCCGTCGAGTCGGATCCGACTTGTAGTGACCCCTCCTTGGGTTTCCGAGGCAGTATCACTATGGAAGTAGATTGCCCAACCTTCCTTCCGAGTACTTATCGCTATCTAGGGTTTCTGTTATGTATTGGTTTGCTATTTGCTTGTTTGTTGCCTCATCTCCTACTGGTAGAATGAAGAACTGTTTTGTTCATCCCTCTATTCTCAGTGCTTAGAACAAGACAAGCTGCATAATGCATGCCATAAACACTTAACACATATTTGTTGAAAGGGGAGGAAAATATTGAGACATTGATATTGTCTCTATATTTATCTCATTCATTTATTCTCTTATTCTCCTAGATAAATTATTTCACAGCTTCAGCCCTCTCAAGCTTAGATTTCCTCCCCAAATTTGCTGGGCTTCCATTTTCTCCCACCCCTAGGATACATGCTTCACCCTTCTCTCCTCCTTTGTCTGCTTGGAATTGACCCCTACAAATTGCATCATAGAGGCTATCCTGCTTTCTGGCTTCCAAGAGTTTGCCAGTGGGAGTCATTGCCAGGATATCAAAAAGCAAAAGAAGCAAAAGGTCAGGGTAATTCTTTCCTGCTCCCTGCCTGTGGTAGGTTGCATTTCTGCTAGTTGCTGTGTCCTTTCAAATCCAGAAGTTTAGAAGGGCAGATTCTCCTCCTCCTCACAGTTGTTCCTCCCTTTTCTTCATCAAGCCTAGAAATGAATTAGCTTTCTTCTGTCATTATTCTCTGGATGCCTTAACATTCTTTGTGAGTCCCTTAACCCTGCCAACCTATCAAAAAGATTTTTGAACTATCTTAGTTAGAATCAATTTTCTATCATCGACCTGATATTCTCATTTGGAGTGATGGTAATGTTTATCACTTCAGTGAGATAACTGTGATACTCAAAATAGCATACTCAAGACTGGGCCCACCATATCTACCTACCTCGAACATCTGTTTTTGTGTTAGACTGGGTTCTCTAGAGAAACAAAAACCAGCAAAGCTTATGTATGTATAAAGAGAGAGAGAGAAACTTATCTTAGGAAAATGGCTCACAAATGTATAGCAGCCGGTAAGTCCATAGTCCCTGGAGGAAACGTCGGGCTGGAGGCAGCCTTAGCTTCTGCAACCTCAGGGGGCAGAGAAGATCAAGGATGGCAGACAGTACACTGGCTGTTGACTCCAACGAAAGAAGAATCCAAGATCTCCAGGCCGAACGGTGGGCTGCTTACTCATGTAAAGTTGTAGGCATGGCAATCTTAGTCCCAAAGGGAGGAACACTCCCACCTGGAGACACAATACTGATTGTATTGAACTGGAAATTAAGAATATCACTGGGCCATTTTGGCTTCCTCATGCCTCTGGATAAACAGACAAAGAAGGGCATTACTCTACTATCTAGTGTGATAGATCCTGATTACCAAGGGGAAATTGGGTTGGCTTTACATAATGGAGGTAAGATGAATGTGTCTGGAATATAGGAGATTCTTTAGGACGTCTCTTAGTACTCCCATGCCCTGTGATTAAAGTCAATGGAAAATTACAGCAACCCAATTCTGATATGACTGCTAATGGCCCAGACCCTTCAGGAATAAAGGTTTGGGTATATATATGTATAAGCTTTGCTGTTTTTTGTTTCTCTAGAGAACCAGTCTAACACATTTGGTACCAGGAGAGGGGTCCAGCCAAGTTGACACACAGCTCCAACTATCACACTGGAATACTCAAAATATAATACTCAAGACTGGGCCCACCATATCTACCTACCTGCAGACATCTGTTTTCATATACTCTGCCTTTCTGCCTGATACTCTGATAGGCCTATCCAATATAATAGCTAATAGCCACATGCGACCATTGTGCACTTGATTTTTACTAGCATGAATAAGAAACTAAATTATTAATTTTATTTAATTTAGTTAATATAGATATAAATTTTAAGTCAAATATTTAATTGAGGTATTGGCAAATACTGACTGTTTGGAATACTTGGGTATATAAAGCTATTTTTTCAATAGTATATTTTATGAACTCTAAACACTAATAAAGTATTTGTGATGAGAATTTAATTTTTGAATTTAGATATTCTATAACTATAAAATACACACAGAATATTGAAGATTTAGTAGAAAATAAAGGATGTAAAATAAACCTTTACTAATTTTTCATGTTATTACATGCTAAAATTATTTTGCATATATAGGGATAAATAAAATATATTATTAATTTACCTATTTTATTTGACTTTTTTTTTTTAATGTAGCCACTGGAAAATGTTTAAACACATATGTGGTCCACATTCTATTTCTATTAGACAGCATTGCTTCAGATCAATTCTCTATGGCCCTAATTTAAGTAAATCTCTTACTTGTACACTAGTTCACATCCCTCTTATCTATGCAAAATCTCTACTCCAACCATTCTCTCCTTTGTCTCCAAAACTATCACTTTCTCCTGTCAATTGTATCCTACTATCTTCATGCAGATATGTTGCTATTTACCCCTTCAAATATTTTATCTTGACCTCATTTCAACCAGTCTTTCACTATTCCATTTGGCATCAAAATTTCCTAAAATTGTTGATACTAATGGTTTCTAATCTCACTCCACTATTCTTTCTTAAACCACTCCAGTGCTTTCGAAATTTCTTTGTCAAGGTTCCCAAAAGTTACCAAGGTTATCACTTCCACATTGTCACCCTAAGTCAGCTCTAAATCCTGATGTTAACTAATCTACCAACTACATTTGCAATGTTGATAACTCCATCTTCCTTGATACACTTTTTTTCCTTTTAGTTTCTAGGGCAACATACTCTCTTAGTTTTCCTACTGTATCGTTGGTTGCTCCTTTTGATTTTTCAAGGTTGTTTTATTAATATTTCTTCATTTTCCTAGAATTCTCCAAGACTCAGTTACTGTCTTATTCTCTCTCTATTTAACATTCATTCTTTTGGTGATTTTTCAACAAATCTTGTTGCTTTATATATCCTCTATATTACAGTCACTCCAAAATTTTTCTCTCCAGGCCAGAGCTCAATCCTGAATTCCAACTGATATTATTACTACCTAATTAATATGTTAAAGTAAATTATTTCCAAAACTGAACTCAATTCTTCTCAATTAGTTTGGGCCAAAAACTTTAGAGCCATCCTTGATTTTTCTCTTTCTGTATTATACCACAGCACATTTATCAGAAAATTCTATAACAAAGAATATGACCACTTTTCCCTGTCTTCACTGCACTGATGCTGTTCTATCATCTCTCACACCGATTATTGCAACATCTTTCTATTTATCCTCTGCTTCTTCCTTTGCCAAGCAACAGTCAATTCTCAACACCGGAGCCAAAGTGAGCTTCCTAAGAAAGAAATCAGATTTTGTCTTTCTGCTGCTTAGAATCATTCAATGATTTCCCATTTCATTCAGAGTTGAAGTCAAACTGCTCACAACCATGAACAAATCTCTATGTGATGTGTACAATAAGAAGACTATCTATCCTTACTTTCTATTACTTTTCTCCTTTCCTGCTCTAGACATCTTAGCCTCCAAATTTGTCCTAGAGCACATAAGCCATGTTCCCACCTTAAATCTTTGCCCTAGCTATTTCCTCTGCCTAGAACAATTAATTATCCTCAAGATACATGCATATATAATTCCCTTATTTACTTAATTCTTTAATTAAAATGTATCTTTCCTATGAAGCCTGAATAGGAATTCTGGTGGTACAATGCTTAAGCACTCAGCTGCTAACCCAAATGTGGGTGATTTGAACCTACCAGCCACTCTATGGGAGAAAAACATGGCAGTCTGCTTCCATAAAGATGTACAATATACTCTGTCCCATAGGTTCTCTAAGAGTCAGTATTGACTCGAAAAGAATTAGTTTGGTTTGATTTTTATGAAGCCTGATCTAACCTTCTATTCCAGTTCTAAATGTTGGCACGCATCCATAATCCTCTTTCCCTTTTACTGCTATGTGTTGTTGTTGCTGTCTCCTAGCAATTAACCACCTTCTTACATACTCACTGCAGTTGAGTCAGATCCGACTCATAGAGACCTTTCCTTGGGTTTCTGAGGCGATGTCACTATGGAAGTAGATTGATTGATCTTCCTTCTGAGGAGTGGCCGGTGGGTTTGAACTACCAGCCTTCTGTTTAGCAGTCATGTGCCTTAGGCATTACACCACCAGAGCTCCTTCTTATATGCTGTATGATTTAATTATTGTTATCTTTATTTTCTATTATTTCCTCAAATAGAATGTACATTCCACAAAAGCAGAGGATATTTTACTATTTTCTGTCTACTTAAAACAGTGCCTAGCACATAGAAATTGTTCAAAAATATTTGTCAAATGACATAATAGTTCAAGTCATTCATTCAATCTTAATTATCAGATTTTCAATAGGCATGGTTGTGGATACAACCAAGTACCTAGGTTCTAGTTTAAGAAGAAAGAAAAAAAACATTTCAGATTCTTCCTCTTTAAGCCTATAGATATGCTTTCTTGGTATGCAGAGATATGACATGAAGATGGTGGTGTTATTTAAGCATAAGAAGAGCAGTGATCTACTAAGTTGCTGGTATCCAACAATGAAAATTGACCAACAGCAAGAGCAATCCTTCAAGAAACCTAAGCCTTTCACTACTGAATAGAATTTAAAACTGCCTAGACGTCTGCAAGGAGCTCTGGTAGCATAGTGCCTAAGGCACTTGACTGCTAACCAGGAGGGTGGTGGTTCAAACCCACCAGCAACTCCTCGGAAGGAAGGTTGGGCAATCTACTTCTGTGGTGATAATGCCTCGGAAACCCAAGGAGGGGTCGCCATGAGTCAGGTCCGACTCGACGGCACATAACAACAACAACAACCGAAGTCTGCTACTAAGGATGTGAAATTGAAGCATAGAATGCCTTAACTATAAGGGACTAGAGGAGCATCTAATCCAAATTCCTCCAACAGCTATTCCGTGGCAGATCTTGAATACATGTCCCTCAGTCAAGAGCTATTCCCACTGTCCTACACTCCCTCCTCTTTTGTGCACATATATATTTACACACACACACATGAATGATAAGTACAGACAGTTGTTAAATGAAGACAAGTTTGTGTTTGTTTCTAAGACTGTGTTGAAAAAACTGCAGCACCTATTCTCATGGAACGAATACATTAAGCTCTGGGCAAGCAAGTTCTCTTGAGTGTATTTTACCAAGAACTTATTTAAAGTATAATATCAATAATATTCTAGCACCTAACTGCAACTTTTAAAAGCACTACTATGGTGAATCATGCACTGGTTTTTAATTCATCATCCTGAACACACCTCTGTGCCAACTTCACAACCAAGAATAGAAGTCCAAAAAAATGTTTCTGCTGTTTCTCCCTGGAAAAGATTCATCACAAACAAAAACAAAGTTGTTAGAGCAAAAAGGGTAGCATTTCCTGAGAGATGAGAAAACAGAGTTCAACAAGCTTGCTGTCAAGATATCACTAAGACAGAGTCTTAGTTGATTGCATTTATACTTAAGGTGTTAAAGTATGATTAAAATAAATGCTAATTTTTAAAATTAATCAGCAACATTAAGTATATAATACACTCGTTCCATACTATTTCAGCTTTAGTTTATGTTGTGGGCTGAATATAGCTCCTTCTCTCAAGATGTCCACCCTAATCTCCAGAACCTGTGAATATGTTGCAGTGCATTGCAAAGGAGATTTTGCCAATGTGATTAAAGTTAAGGACGTTGAGATGGAGATTATCCTGGATTATCCAGGTAGGCCTAATGTAATCATGAGTTCTTAAAAGCTGTGAACTTTTATCAGCTGTAATCAATGAGGGAGATGAAGACTACAGAAAGAAGGTCAGAGACATGTGATGTGAAAATACACTGGCTTTGAAGATGTTGGAAGGAAGTCATGAACTAAGGAATATGACTGGTTTCTAGAAACTGGAAAAATGTGAAAATATATTCACTCATAGAGCCTTCAGAAAAGAATGCATCCTTGTTAATTTCTTGATATCAGCCCAGTGAAACCCATGCCAGACATCTGACCTCCAGAACTGCAAATAAAAAACTGTGTGGTTTTAAGCCACTATGTGAGAGTTTGTTATTGAAGTACTAGAAAACTAGTAAGTATGTACATTTAGAAATAATTTTTCTCAATAACTCTAATTCAGGTATCTACTGATGTCTCCTGCCCCTTAAAATCTAGATGTGATTGTTGTTCCTGCCATCTAGTCAACTTTGACTTATGCAAATTCTCAGTGCATTGACTATGAGAACCAGTACTTTCCCAAAGTTTAAATGGATGCAAGGCTGGGTACAGTTATCATAGTCATACCTATCTCCATTTCTTTATAAAAAATTCAGTACAGAAACCATTTCACCTTTTCTTTCATATAAAACCTTTTTATATATAAACTCAAGTGGAATTTCATTATTTTACTGTATTTTCAAAACAAGTATTTTAATTCATAGAGTTTTCTAAAGATGAAAAATATCTTGCAGATGCACAGTAGATATATTAATTAGAGTTTTTGAGAAAAAAAA
>NW_006921922.1:2136234-2137402 GCF_000298275.1 Orycteropus afer afer
AAAAAAAAAAAAAGATGGAAGTTCATCTCTAAACTAATTAAGTCAATTTCCTGTTGGTTTTTAGTTTACATGCAATAAAGAAATGTATCCATATTAATCTTTAGTATAAAATTCTATGGTACTTTGATTTATCAAACAATTCATTACTAGAAAAAGAAGGAATTAACTTTTATTGGATTTTATGTATGTACCAATTACTTTGAACGTATCATCTAATTTAATCAACCCAATTAATAGAAATCACCAAACGGTATAGTACAGGCCAGCATAAGAGTTTTCTCATTTAATTTGCAGAAAACCTATAAGGTAGATGCTAATATCCTCATAAAATGGGTTAAGAATGAAGGCATAGAAAATTTAAGTACTTTTTCCAGTGTCAGTAAGTGATGTGGGCAAGATTCTTATCAAGAGCTGCCTGGCATAGAGTTAATCTTTCTACCGCATAGCCTATAATACCATACAATCAAGCTACATAGAAGAAAACTGTAACTCTAAGAATTCAAGCAAATTTCCCAGAGTCCTACAGTTAATGGACCAAGGGTCAGGTTTCCAAGCACAGTCCACACAGAATACCACAGTTCACACATTTCCTACCCACCATGACCTGAACAGGTAAAGCAACTTAAAACCCTAAACAGTCACCAATAAATCAGTTCTAACTTTTGCCAACCCCATGAGTGTCAGAGAAGAAATGAGCTCCATAGGAGTTCTCAGTGGCTGATTTTTCAGAAGTAGATTGCCAAGCCTTTCCTCTGAGGTACCTGGTTAAAGTTGAACCTCCAACCTTTTCGGATAGCAGCTGAGTGGTTAACATTGAATAGTTGTGCTTCTTGAAATTTCAAACAGACAAAATTTAGCTGAAAGATCATGTTAACCTGCTTTTCTCCTTCCTAGTTTTTGACTCTAACATATCTACAACAAATAAATGAATGCAACGCACTGCTGTGGAGTCTGATCCAACTCATAGCGACTCCTCCTTGGATTTTCGAGGTGGTATCACTACAGAAGTAGATTGCCCATCTTTCCTTCCAGGGAGTGACTGGTGGGTTTGAACTGCCAGCCTTCTAATTAGCACTCAAATGCCTTAGGCACTATGCCACCAGAGCTATAACAAATATGAAATGTGAAATATTTTAAAGAAGCAAAATTTGATCATCAAATTTCTCAT
>NW_006921922.1:2148602-2149120 GCF_000298275.1 Orycteropus afer afer
ATAAAAATCTACTTCAAGAAACCATAAGAGATCTACATAAATGGAAGAACATCCCATGCTCATAGATAGGAAGATTGAACATTGTGAAAATGTCAATTCCACCAAAGCCATCTATACATTCAATGCAATCTCAATCCAGATCTCATCAACATTCTCTAGGGATATGGAAAAACCAAACACTAACTTTATATGGAAAGGAAAGAGACTTCGGATAAGCAAAGCACTATTGAAGGGGCTCTGGTAGGATAGTGCCTAAGACACTTGACTGCTAACCACAAGGCTGGCGGTTCAAATCCACCAGCCACTCCTCGAAAGGAAGTTTGAGTGATCTACTTCTGTAGTGATACTGCCTTGGTAACAAAAGGAGGGTCGTTATGAGTCAGGTCCGACTGGACAGCACATAACAACAACAACATTGAAGAAGAACAACAAAGTAGGAGGTCTCACACTGCAGATCTCAAAACCTATATAAAGACTACACAGCCACAGTAGTCAAAACTGCCTGGTATTAGTTTGAT
>NW_006921922.1:2149646-2150073 GCF_000298275.1 Orycteropus afer afer
TTAGAAATACCATTTGACCCAGCCATTCCATTACTAGGTATATATTCTAAAGAATTGGGAGCCATGAGAAGAACAGACATATGCACACCCATGTTCATCACAGCATTATTTACGATAGCCAAAAGATGGAAACAACCTAGGTGTCCATCAACTGAGGAATGGATAACCAAACTATGGTACGTACAGACAATGGAATACTATGCAACACTAAAGAATAATGTAGAATCTGTAAAACACCTCATAATGTGGATGAACTTGGAGGACATTATGCTGAGTGAAATAAGTCAATCACAAAAGGACAAATATTGTATTAGTCTGTTGTTGTAAAAGTTAAGGAACGTTTATCTATAGAAGGAAATGCTCTTTGTTGGTTACCGGGGTGGGAGGGGAAGGGAGGAAATGTTGTTAGATAGACAGAGATAAGTAT
>NW_006921922.1:2151338-2152771 GCF_000298275.1 Orycteropus afer afer
AAAAAAAAAGAAAGAAAAAGAGGAGATTTCATAACTATCTTTATAATAGGACTAAGTATGTAAAATATGGAGTGGAATTTTTAAGCTCTACTCAAATGGATTACGTGCTTGGCTGGCAACCAAAAGGTTGAAAATTCAAATTCTCCCAGATTCTCCTCAGAAGGAAGTCCTAGAAAACTATTTCCAAAAATTCTGCCAGTGAAAACTCTCAGGAACACTGTTCTACCCTGACCCATACAAGGTCGACATGAGTCAGACTGAGCTGATTGGACAGTAACAGTTTTTCTCTAAACCTCATGTGGCTTAATATAGCTAGTTTACAAGATTCATAGACTAAAGAATGCTTGAATTGCAGACAAATTAAATTTGCAGCTTTTAAGTTGTAAGATGTATACTATCTATAAATGTTTCCATCTCCTATTAAATCTCCAAGAAAAATTGTTCTAAACAATGACTCTAAAATACCATGAACGATGCAGGTTTATTATATCTATCAAGTAGATTTTTTCACACACAAAAAGATGAAAAATTGCTGTCATTGTCAGGGTATTTATACAAGACATTTGTTGAGTCTTTTGGTTCTTAGAACAGCTTTGCTTCAATCTGGTAGGGCAGTGGAATAGTAAAGGTAGAAAAACAGTGTTAATTTCAGCAGAGCATGGCTATGCAGATTGAGCTCGTTCAAAGAAAGAAACCACTGCTTCCCGTAAACTAAGTTAGCATAGAGGTACTTTTAGAAAGAAAACAGAGAAGATAAAAAGTATGCTGCTTTAAAATAATTTATTTTCCAAGGCACTTCATGTCTATGAAGTTGTTGAAAAATAGAATATTGAATAAATTACTATTATTTATTAATCATATAGGATGGGGTCAATCACACTAATTATGAAATAACCAATCCATGTTGGTTTCTAGAGTAGCAGTCCTATCAGAGTCTAGCAACATTTAGCATTTTCACTATTCATTATTCAAGAAAGAAATGCTTTTTGAAAATATTCTAGGTGCAAGGTATTAAGCTAAGTGCTGTGAAGGATACAATAATATACCATATCCTGCCCCTGACCTAAACCTCAGCAAAACAAGAAGAATAATAGGACAATATTTCTATTGAGCGGCAACTTAAAACCTAATGGAGTAGACAAGACAAGAAAATAATTATAATAAAAGCAGTATTTGAAAGTGCCTTATGAGTACAACAAATACCATTCATTTGATGCTGAAAAGAAGGATGTGGCTAGATGAACAGAGAAAGCATAATAGAGGACAGGATATGAGGCATAGCATCAACCCCATCATGGGCTTAATCATCTATCCCCTCTTCTACAATGTGATGGAAAAACCTAAGTCTTCAGAATACCATCTAGCTGTATTTTCGTCCTGGCCACCACTAGCTGTGTAAGTTTGGTTAATTTTCTTATTCTTTGTGAACTGGC
>NW_006921922.1:2153321-2155337 GCF_000298275.1 Orycteropus afer afer
TGATTGCCAGATACACCATGGGGAATAATTACATCCAGCTGCCCAGTCGCTCAACCAGGCTTAGCCAAGTTGACTCATAGCCTTAAATACCACAGAGCCCCATGCTGCTTTTTTTTTTTTTCCATTTAAGGATTGTTTTGGTTTGGTATTGCTTCTGTGACAGAAATACCCCAAATGGATGGCTTTGAAAAACAGGGGTTTATTTTTTTATGGTTTAGGAGGTTAGAAGTCCAAAGCACAGATTCTAGAGTCCAAGTGAAGGCCCCCTCAAACTTGGCCTTCAGCTATGCCTCGTGTTCTAGGCCCACTGTTCCAGTCCCGCTGGAACTAGGCTTTTTATGACTCACATAGATGCTGGCTGCTGAGGCTGAAGAAACCAAGACTGAGAAGGAAAATGGCACAGATCCAAGATTAGCAGACAACACAATAGGTCACTCGTTCAAGTCCAGGAACAATCCCAAGAACAGGAGGCAAAATGGCAGAATCTAGATATGCTAAAAGCTAGAAACATTTCTCAAAGTTTCTCATATACTGGAAGCAGGCCACAAAGACAGCTATTCAGCTGCTTAGAGCAGAATTCACCATGAAGTCGATTACTAACTCCATCATGGGAAATAACTGCATCCAACTGCCTAGTCACTCAAAACCAAGGCCCAACCAAGTTGACACACAACCTTAACTACCACAACCCTTCAGAAGTCCAGTTTCATCCCACTCCTGGTAAATGGATTTCGAACTGCAACAGTCACCTTTTAATGGTCATTTTATAATTATTAAATCAAAAGGAAGACTTTTGATGATTTTCTTATCTCTCTGCTAAATTTTGTTTGCTTGATTAATTGTTCCTTCTTAAAACACTTCCCTCCCTAGTCTTACTAGTGCTACAGTTGCAGCTACTTGTTTTTGTAGAAATATTTTTCAATTTACAAATCAGTGTTCCTTATTGGACACAATTAATAGGTCAAGAGCAGGATTTTTATTTCTTTTTTTAAATGAAATAAAATAGAATTGACTTGATCAGATGCATCACAACTAGTTACATTAAGTACTGCTTGGTAACGTATTAGTCAGGTATGTGTGTCTGTGCTTGCATGTGCAGGTGTGTGTAAGTGAGTTATAGTGATTTTGCATACCTGTTGTTTTTGTTGTTAGGTGCCATTGAGTCAATTCTGACTCATTGTGACCCTGTGTACAAAAGAATGAAACACTGCCCTGTCCTGCTCCATCCTCACAATCCTTGCTTTACTTCAGTCCATCTTTGTAGCCACTGTGTCAATCTATCTCATCAAGGCCCTTCCCCTTTTCCTTTGACCCTTAACTTTACTGAGCATGATATACTTCCCCAGAGAATGGTCCCTTCTGACAACATGACCAAAGTAGGTGAGACAAAGTCTAGCCATTCTCACTTCTAAGGAGCAATCTGACAGCACTTCTTCCAGGACAGATTTGTTCATTCTTCTGTCTGTCCATGGTATTTTCAGTATTCTTTGCCACCACAATTCAAAACCTTCAAATCTTCTTCAGTCTTCCTTACTCATTGTCCAGCTTTCACATGCATGTGAGGTGAGGGAAAATACTGCGGCTTGGGTTAGTTGCACCTTTGTCTTCAAAGAGACACCTTTGCTCTTCAGCACTTTAAAGAGGTCTTTTGCAGCAGATTTCCCCTGTGCAATACGATGTCTGATATCCTGACTGCTGCCTTCATGAATTTTTATTAAGGATCCAAGTGAAATGAAATCTTTGGTTACTTCAGTCTTTTCTCCATTTATCATATTTTTGGCTATTGGTCCAGTGGTGAGGATTTTTGTTTTCTTTATGTTGAAGTGTAATCTATCATGAAGTCTATAGTCTTTGTTGTTCATCAGTAAGTACTTCAGGTCATCTTCACTTTCAGCAAGCAACGTTGTGTCATCTGCATATCTCAGGTTGTTAATGAGTCTTCCTCCAATCCTGACCCCATGTTCTTCTTCATATAGTCCACCTTCTCAGATTATTTGCTCAGAATAAAGATTGAAT
>NW_006921922.1:2155994-2157228 GCF_000298275.1 Orycteropus afer afer
CTTCAGTGCAGCTTGGATTTCTTACTTCAGTAGCATTGCTTCTTGGTCATATGCTACTTCCTGAAATGATTGAATGTCTACTAATTCTCTTCAGTAGTTGTTGCTGTTGTTAGGTGCCATCAAGTCGACTCCATCTCATAGTAACTGAATGTACAACAGAATGAAACACTGCCAAGTCCTGTGCCACGTTCACAATACTTGCTATATCAGAGCACATCATTGCAGCCACTGTGTCAATCCATCTTGTTGAGGGCCTTACCCTTTTTCATTGACCCTCCACTTTACCAAACATGATATCATTCTCCAAGGAATGGTCCCTTCTGACAAAATGACCAAAGTAGATGGGACAAAGTCTGACCATTCTCACTTCCAAGGAGCATTCTGGCTGCACTTCTTCCAGAACAGATTTGTTAGTTCTTTTGAAGGCCCATGGTACTTTCAGTATTCTTTGCTAACACCACAACTTAAAAGTATCAACTCTTCTTCAGTCTTCTTTATTCATTGTCCAGATCTCATATGCATAAGAGGTGATTAAAAATACTATGCCTTGGGTCAGGCATATCTTAGTCTTCAAGGAGACATCTTTGCTCTTCAGCACTTTAAAGAGAGGTCTTTGGCAACAGATTTGCCCAGTGCAATAAGTCACCTGATGTCTTGACTGCTGCTTCCATTGATGTTGATTGTGGAACCAAGTAATATGAAATCTTTGACAACTTCAATCTTTTCTTCATTTATTGTGATACAGCTTGTTGGTCCAGTTGTGAATATTTTCATTTTCTTTGTGTTGAGATGTAATCTATATTGCAGACTGTAGTCTTTAATCTTCATCAGTTAGTACTTTAAGTCATTTTCACATTCAGCAAGCAAAGTTGTGTTGTCTGCATACCACAGGTTGTTAATGAGCCTTCCTCTGATCCTGATGCCACAACTTTCTTCATATAGTCCAATTTCTTGGAATATTTGCTCAGCATACAGTTCAAATAAGTATAGTGAAAGGATACAACCCTAATGGACTCCCTTCTTGATTTTAAACCATGCAGTTTCCTCTTGTTCTGTGAACACAATTAAGTGCTCTGGAATTCCCACTTCTCAATGAAGTTATCCATAATTTGGTATGATCCACATAGTCAAATGCTTTTTCGTAGTCAATAAAACATAAGTAAACATCTTTCTGGTATTCTTTGCTTTCAGTCAAGATCCATGTGACATCAGCAATGATATCCCTCATTCCATA
>NW_006921922.1:2158043-2159035 GCF_000298275.1 Orycteropus afer afer
CATCAAATCTATTATTTAGATGGTCTCTAAATTCAGGAGGGATATAATCAAGGTCATATTTTGGCTCTTGTGGACTTCTTTTAATTGCCTTCAACTTCAACTTGAACTTGCATATAAGCAGTTCCACAGTCAACTCCTGGCCTTGTTACAGCTGAAGATATTGAGCTTCTCCATCACCTCTTGCCACAGATATAATTGACCTGATTCCTCTGTACTCCATCTGGCAAAGTTCACATGTATAGCCACAGTTTATGTTGTTTAAAAAAGGCATTTGCAATGAATATCTTCCTTTTCTAATTCCAGGTCATTATACATTTCGTTATCGTACTTTACTTGGTCTTCTCGGGCCACCCTTTGAAATCTTCTATTCAGTTCCTTTATCTCATCATTTCTTCCATTTGTTTTAGCTATTCTCCTTTCAAGAGCTAGCTTCAGAGTCTCTTCTGACATCCATTTTAGTCTTTTCTTCCTTTCCTGTCTTTTTAATGGCCTTTTGCTTTCTTAATGTATAATTTTCTTTATGTTATCCCACAGCACACCTGGTCTTCTGTCACTGGTGTACAATACATCATATCTATTTTTCAGGTGGTCTCTACATTCAGATCGGATATACTCCAGGTCATATTTTGTCTCTCATGGATTTGTTTTAATTTCCTTCAGCTTCAACTTGAACTTGCATATAAACAATTGATGATTTGATCCATAGTCAGCACCTGGCCTTGTTTTGACTGATTATATTGAGCATCTCCATCACCTCTTGTCACAGATATAATTCAATTAATTTCTGTATATTCCACCTGGCAGGGTCATGTGCACAGTCACTATTTATGTTGTGGAAAAAAAATATATTTGTAATGAATAAGTGTTGGTCTTGCAAAATTCTATCATACAATCTCCAGCACCATATCTATTATCAAGGCCGTATCTTCCAACTACCAATGGTTTTTCTTTGTTTCCAACTTTTGCATTCCATTCACCAGCAATAATCAATA
>NW_006921922.1:2159210-2160159 GCF_000298275.1 Orycteropus afer afer
CCCTTTGGATTTACGAGGCAGTAAATCTTTATGAAATAGATTGGCCAGTCTTCCTTCTGTGGCATGGCTGGTGGGTTTGAACTGACAGTCTTCCAGTTAGCAGGCAAATGCCTTAGGCATTATGCCACCAGAGCTCCTTTTTGTATAACTAGACATAATATAAAAAGGATTTGTCAATGCAAGTCATGGTGAAAATTTTGAAGCCATGATTCTAGAACCATTCCTTCTCAGTCTTTGTTAATGTTGTTCCTATTTCTCCATCCATTTCTTCATTGTTGAAGTCTCTTCTAACTACCTAACAAAAGCAAAAATAAACTCATTGTCACAAATCAATTCTAACTCATAATGACCCTATAGGACAGAGTAGAACTGCTCTATAGGGTTTCCAAAATTGTAAATCTTTGCAGAAAAAGACTGTCACATCTTTCTCCTGTGCAGTGGTTAGCAGATTCAAATCTCTGACCTGTCAAGTTAACAGCCAAATACTTTAACCACTGTGCCGTCAGGGTTCTTTCTAAAAGCCTCAATTATCTTTTCGCTAGCTCTTCCTTCTGCAATTCACAACCAACTCTCAATATGACCACCTGGATTATAAATTATTGAACATTTTAATCAAGTGACATAAAGAATGTGATATCAAAGTAGCAGGGCTTTGAACCAGTTCATTTTGGTTCCATCTCCTGCTGAGAATTTGCTTTTCCAATGCAGATATACTGAATCACACATTTTAACAAGATCCCTAGGAGAGACTAACCTATACACAAAAATCATCTGGGGATCTTGTTTAAGTGTTGATTAGAATTCAGTGTATCTGGAGTAGAAATGTAAACTCTCAGCAGAAGGTCGAACCAGAAACAGTTCGAAGCCCTGGTTAGCATGGTGACAAGAATATGAAAGAACAGTTTGAAGAACAGAAAATAGAAGCAGGGAGATCAATTAGAAAGTTATT
>NW_006921922.1:2163943-2164634 GCF_000298275.1 Orycteropus afer afer
ACATGAGACAAAGTATATGTGAACTGCTGTATGAAAAGTGAATTTACTCTGTAAATCTTCACCCAAATCCTAATTAAAAAAAAAAAAAAAATGTTTAGAGAATAAATGACACATCTGAGATAAATGAGGTAGTAAAGGTGACAAGAAAAACATAAGTTTAATAGCAATTTCAGGGGAAAAAATGTATTAAGGTGATGGGTGACAAATTCAGCACTAACTCTGGAAAATAGGAAGACTCAAATATTTCTCCAGCATTTTCAATCTGAAAAGAAAGAATATTACAGAATTAACAAGCAGACCAAAACCAAAACAAAACTCACTGCCATAGAGTAGATTGTGACTCATAGTGACCCCTCCTTGGGTTTCTGCGGCAGTATCTCTACTAAAGTAGATAGTTCAACCTTGCTTCTGAGGAGTGGTTGGTGGGTTTAACCGCCAATCTTCTGGTTAGCAGTCAAATGCCTTAGGCACTATGCCACCAGAGCATCCTAACAAGCAGAGGTAGGAAAAACATTGAATGTTCAATAGAAGCACCATAAGGTTTATAATATTAAGGTTAATTTTTAATTGGATCACTAGCAGCTTAATATCACTAAGGAGTTAAAAGGCTAAAATCTGCCCAGAACTAATTCAAGTCCCAAACTTAGCTCCACAGAAACTTTGGTTTAATAAATATTACACATTTGTATTT
>NW_006921922.1:2165264-2168283 GCF_000298275.1 Orycteropus afer afer
CCGAGACAGTATCACTATGGAAGTAGGATTGCCCAACCTTCCTTCCGAGGAGTGGCTGGTGGGTTTGAACTGCCAGCCTTCTGGTTAGCAGTCAAGTGCCATAGGCACTATGCTACCCTTCAACAATTGAGAAGCTGTGTAAAAAGACGACTTCAAAAAAACCAAGGAGTACTTATATATTTGTTTTACTTTATAACCAATAAGAGATTCATGAAATACTTTCCATCTATCCATGTATAGTTGCATTGAAAGATAATTTAAATTGAAATCAAAAGACCTTTGTTTAGATCAAATTTTATTTCTTGCTACTGATTTGGCTACACCACACTTCTTTTTGACCTAAATCTTCTTTCTCTTATCTTCCTTCTTAAAATTGGTAATTCATCTGATAATCTGTCTCCATTTTAGACTTGTCTCATAGAATCGTTCAGCAGGAATATTGCTTATATGTCACTGAATTCTAGATGGAAAAGTACATTATTTTTATCTTAGAAATAAACGAAACTTGAGCTTCAGAGAGTTTAAGTAACTTGATGTTGTTGTTGTTATGTGCTGTAGAGTCAGACCCGACTCATAGCGACCCCTCCTTGGGTTACCAAGGTGGTATCACTATGGAAGTAGATTGCCCAACCTTCTTTCTGAGGAGTGGCTGGTGGGTTTGAACCACCAGGCTTCTGGTTAGCAATCAAGTGCCTTAGGCACTACACCACCAGAGCTCCTGATGTTAACGTAATATTTTTAAAAGTGTTA
Source organism: Orycteropus afer afer (assembly GCF_000298275.1). NCBI lineage: Eukaryota > Metazoa > Chordata > Mammalia > Tubulidentata > Orycteropodidae > Orycteropus > Orycteropus afer. The sequence goes on from NW_006921922.1 coordinate 2,166,015, forward strand.
TACAAATTTTACTCATGGCTTGCTCTCTTATACTCCAGATGTGCACTGAGAAATGCAGGGTGTGGAAGAAACTGGAGCATAAAATTTCTCATTCTCAAGAAATCATATACAGCACAAAATAGCCAAAACTGCTCAGGAAAAGGGTAAATACAGGCTTGTATCAGTTTTTTCAAAGGTAGGAATTATCACTGGTACCAAGTCCAAGATTCCTCCAAAACACTAGACTTAATTCAGTGTGAAAGACAATTTCTTGTGGCTAGGTTGCCAAGGGGTGGGGGGAAATCTCTTTCTTTTCCTTTCTATGTATCTTTTTCTCAGGGCCACCAAAACAAAATACCACAAATTGAATGGCTTATAAGAATACAAATTTTTTGTCTCACACTTATAGAAGCTGTTGATTTCCTTCTAAGGGCTCTGAGACAGAAACTGCTCCATGCCTTTCTCATAACTTCTGCTAATTCCAGGCATTCTTTGACTTTCAGGTATAGGACAAGAAGGCATCCTTTTCTGGTCTCTCTGTCTCTTCATATTTTCTTTTCTTTCCTAAGGACATCAGTCATGCAGGATTAGGAGTCACCCAAGTCTAGTATGACATCATGTTAAGCTAACTGATAACATCTCCAAAGACCCTATTTCCAAATAAGATCACATTCACAATGGAGGGTGGAGTGTGGTGGGAAAGAGGAGGACCTCAGCATATGTTTTTGGGGGACACAATTCAATGCATAACAATATAATTAAATGAATCTTAGTCCTCAAATAACTGTGGGTTGTTAAGCCTTGACAAATACTTACAGGGGATAATTCTGAGCCTGTCTCTCTACTCTTCCTATGGCACCATATGCCTTTTACCACATAGAGTATCTTCAGGAAATATAACTCAAAATTCCTTTAACTACATCAGATGCTAAGGAGCTCTGGTGGTGTAGTGCCTAAGGCAGTTGACTGCTAACCAGAAGGCTGGCGGTTCAAACCCACCATCCATTCCTTGGAAGGAAGGTTGGGCAATCTACTTCCATAATGATACCACCTTGGAAACCCAAGGAGGGGTTGCTATGAGTCAGATTCCACTCAATGGCAGTGTGTTGCATTGCATTACATCAAATGCTGAACGAGCTTGACCAAGTAGATAGTATGAGGACTTAGTAGCAGAGTCAGTGGGCAAGAGGAGGAAACTAAGACCAAAACACAAAGGGTATAGAGAATAATGACCTTTCCTTAGGTTAAGGTTATTGGGAGGAAATCCTCTGTCAAAAATATAGTTACCAAACAGCTATAGATTTGTTTCAGAAGTCACCAAGTCCTGGGAACTCCAACCATACATTTGAGGAAACAAGAGCAAAGGTTCAAAGAAGCATGAAGTCACATCTATACTAGACTCCTGGTTTCAATCTATGGAACCATTCAGAAGACACCACATAGATAATAACTATACCAAGAGCAAGATATATCCTCCTATAATATGTTGGAAGAAGTGCAGCCTGAATACTCCTTACAAGCAATAATGGATACATTTTCTCTCTCGTCTTTGATCATTTCATCAGAAGGGACTAGTCCCTGAAGAAGGATATCATGCTTGGTAAAGTAGAGGGTCAGCAAAAAAGGAAAAGGCTCTCAACAAGATGAACTGACAGTGGCTGCAACAATGGGCTTACGCACAGCAGTCATTGGGACGATGGCTCAGGAACAGGCAGTGTTTTGTTCTGTTGCATGTAATGTCACTACGAGTCAGAACATGCTGGACAGAACCTAACAACAACAACATTTCCCAGCCTTACCATATTCGTGGAATTGAAACTCCAACTGTGTTTCCAGTGTTCATCAACATGATTTCAAGAATTAAGCAAGGCTACATTTTCATATAAAGAAGAGGAAAGACCATAAACAGGCAGAAATAGAAGAGGCAATGATTGCCACCAACACACACATATAACAAAGCATTTCCTTGTGCTGAGTCAATAAGATCCTTTGAATTACATAAAAACCTGCATCCAGAAGACTGGTAAAAATGATGGAGTGAAAACTAGAAAGTTAAAAGGACTCATCATCTATATTTTGCCCATAGAGACTTTTTCCAGGTAAACTAAGTTTAGCCATTTAGATTATGTCCTTGAAGACATCAAGATTGTTCCAAAATTTTACTAGCGACATTTTTTAAGTTCTATTGTTTCTCTATCTCCTGTTAAAAGACTATTTATAACTCAAAATACCTACACACAGCAATTTAGACTTTCACTGGTAAATCCATAATATCCACCCTAAGCTAATC
>NW_006921922.1:2170058-2181959 GCF_000298275.1 Orycteropus afer afer
TCAAACCCACCAGCCTTCTGGTTAGCAGTCAAGTGCTTTAGCCATTATGCTACCAGAGCTCCTACAGATGTAAATTATAATCAACTAGTTATTTGCAAACAGTGATAACACTAGAAATTCATTTTATTGATGAGCAACAGACAAATAAAAAATAAAACAAATAAAAAAAAACTGATCCCCTGTAGTCACCAGTAGCACTTATACAGCAATTAAAAAATAGTCCATTAAAGACTACAGGTGATTTGTAATGTGAGTTGGACATTGTTGTCATTAGGGTCAGTCAAGATAGATTTTCATTCAATTACCTACACATCTTGCCTCCCCAAGGATACTTGAAGGAGTCATCTGTACCAAACTCCTCAGTGATTTTTAACTTGAAGTTCATTAGCTCAATGGCAGATTGATGCATTGCACTTAAAATACACTTGAATGTCATCTTTTAAAAAATCTACTAACACAGCCTTACACTGTGGAGTTAAATTCAATCATTCAATTTAGCTTTTGGTTCTTTAGAGAAATTACTTTCCTTTATCAAATTCAAGCTGCTAGGCTGCCAGAAAAGGTGTTAATCATGTCATTTGCTACCATTAATGTAAGGTTTGTTTTTATCCAGTTCTTTGCTCAACTTCCTTCTGCGTCATTTTTTTTTTTTTCAAGCCAGAGTCTTCCATTGCATGATTACCTCCTATGAGTAACTTATGTGCATTAGGAAGCATATGAAACAATTGATCAATAAATATTTACTGAATATATAGCATATGCCTGAAAGAAGACCTGTGCCCTTTCATCAAAGAACTTATCATGCTATTGGCAAAACATGATTTACACACAGAATGTTTAAAATGACATAAAATAAAGCATTACATTATGTCGTTCAAAGAATTATATGCTTTTCAGTGATAGGAAAGAGGTCAGAGCATTTAAGCTGAGCTTTGAGGGATGAACAGAGTTTGTTAGAAACAAAAAAAAGAAAGAAAGAAAGAAAGAAAACATTGCATAAAGACTGAAAATGGTGTGAGCACAAAGGTGGGCCCAGAAGCAAGAAGGAGCGTGGCCAGTGTGAAGTGGAGGGAACAGCCACCCTGCCTGGACTGGAAACTTCCTATTGGAAAACAGTAGGGGATAAGATAGACTGGCTAACACAAGAATAACATTTATCAGACTGTCCCACTGAAAAACGCAACAGAAGATCAAAAACTGCCTCTGATATCTAAAACTTTACATTCTTCAGGAAAAAAAAAAATGTATATATTCTAAGAAAAAAATCATATCCTTTTCAAGTTGTTCAAATACAGATTTAGTTCTACACTTAAATTCAATTCTTTTTCTGCCATCTCTTGCTTTGGAGGACACTAGTAAAGAATTTAAATTCAATTTTGATTGTCCATGCCTAGTATATCTCCTTCTCTTTGTAAGTTGGGAATTGATATAGATGGATTTAATTCAATATAATTTATCATCGACTGGGCAATATTACAATATCCAGCCATGCGTTAATGCATAGATTGTGTTTTTGTTTTGTTTTTTTCAAAGTATATAATAATTCTCTGTGGAAACTATGAACTGTGGATTATAGTAAGAAGGAATTTATCTCAGTCATTTAATCGAATTTACCAAGTAAAGAGTGTTTTTTTTTTTAATTTAATTTTTTTTAATTTAGCCATTAATTCCTCCTAACCTAGGAAGTTGGAAAATCTCACCTAATTTTTTTTTCCACTGTGCTCTTTCTGCAAGTGAGACTTTATTTATTGCTCTTTGTTTCTCTGCTCTTGTATATTCTTCATTGGTACCATGTGAGGGGTTTCAGAGACACTTGGTCGTGATGCATAGTCTAGTTAATACAGAAGACTTTGTGACCTCAATAAGAATTCCAGTTACCCTCCTTCTCACTCTCCTTCACACTTTCTCTTTTATTGTTTTCAGCATGCATTTGCAAGCTTTTGGTTAAGCGTTGGTTGCCAATTTAAACTATTTATTTTCTTCACTGCTTGAGCTGCTGTTGGATTTTTGAAGCTAATCTGCAAGTAACTCCCATGAAGCACATGCTTACTGAAAGGTTTAATTGCACTTGCCAGTTGTTGAACTCTTTCTACGTGTTCGCAATTCACTGTGTTACCCCCTTAGTGCTGTTTTTGGCATCTGCCCTAACCAACCTATTTTGGGGGATGGAGAAGCTCAGCAATTCTCTTTCCAAACTCTCTGCCCAGTGGGAGGTGCTATTATTTTACTTTATTTGGAGAAATTGCTGTTCCCTCAGGAAATCAAACAAAACCCCTGTCTTTTATACTTCCTTTTTTTCTCACTCTGACTAAAGTCAAAAGTTAGCTCATCTAGGACCTATAAGATAGCAAGAATTTTTCATTTATTTTATTTTAAACTCTAGACATTCCATTTAATGTGGGTATAAAACCCAACCTCAAATAATTAAGAGCTAGCTAAGAGCTAACATTCCTTAAATATAAACTTAGTACTAAATATGGTGTTAAATATTTTATATAATCTATTTCAATTAGTTTCCACAACAAACCTATCAAATAGATATTATTATACTCCTTTTTCAGAAAAGGAAACTGAAACTTAGCAAAGTTCAGAAATCTCTTCAAGTTAGCAAATGCCAAGATGTAGATGTACGTAAATATAGTTCAGAAACTACTTTATGCCAATTTTTTTTACCTCTGTGATATATTGCTTTTCAAACCCTCAGGGACACTGAGAATGGAGCCAATTTAAATTAAGATGATGACTTTCTTATCCATGATTATAATTTTTTTTTAGAAACCAGGAAGCACTGTGAGAGTGTAGAAGAGAAGAATGCATTTTGTACTATATATTTATATGGATTAGAATATGCAAAGCTATTGTTACAAATAAAACCCAGCCTAACTCAAGCACTATTGAAGTTCATTATTCCATTCACATAAAAAGGTGAATTCACGTAATAGTGAACTCTACCCCTTACATTGAACCCCACCCCTTAGGGGAAAAGTTTAGGTCAGCAAGGTGGTTTTTCAAAGCCATTATTCAAGAATCCAGACTGACAGTGTCTTGGCCATTTATAACATGTGCCTTTCAATGTCCCTCTGGATACCTCTGATCATCGCCATTCTGTCCCTAAGAAAAGTGAGGAAGAACATGAAGAAGCATATGTGGGAGTTTTTTACAGCCAGCCTCATAAGCGGCAAACATCATTTCCACTAACATAGTCTCATGAATAGTCCTAATGCAAGGGAAGTTGGGAAATATAGTATAGCTAGGTAGCCATATGTTTTGTGTTTCAATTACAATGAGAAAAAATGAGAATAGGTTCTGGGGGATGGATTGCCACCTCCACCACAGTACCTCTCTGACCATCAGATCTCTGTACATGCCTTAGTTCCCACAGACAAAAAGAATCTCACTCTCTCTCTCCAGGAGACAATTGAAAGTGTTATCCAGTTGCTTCATCTAGTCCAAATTCCAAGACTTCTGGAATGAACAGTATTCTCATCAGGGCTGGATGTTGTTCTTTATAGTTAAGAGACCTAAAACTAATATTATCTACCCAAGCCTCAATCAACTCAGTCAACATATGTTGACAAAGCAGGATAACTACAATAAAAATTTAAAAAAAAAAAAAATACTCCTTTTAAAAGGGGAAAACTGGATTTGATAGGGGAGGCAATAAGTTTATGTTAATGAGGAAGGAATAACTTGGAAAAAGAGAGTGGGAATTGTTGCACAACTCAGGGAATGTACACAACATCACTGAATTGTACATGTAAAAATTCATGAATTTGTGTATGTTGTGCTGTATGTATTCTCAACAACAATATATATATATAAAAGGAGGGGAAAATAGGAAACAGGTAGCAATCACTATGGTATTAAAATTCTTCACTTCTGCATGGTGGATATTGTGAAATACCCCTTCCCTGGTAGAAGTCACCAGATTAGGCATGATTCTTTTCTCTGAAAGACAGTTCCTTGTCCATTGCCCCAAGATTTAACTTCTGAGAGATTTCTCCTCCCCTGCAGTCCTCCATGACACATCTGTACTAAGCACCAGGCAATATACCCTCCATTAGAGCTATGCACCTTCCAAAACCCATTCTTGTTTGTGCTAGTTTGATAACACAAGCATTATTTTACAGAACAAGGAATCAAGTGCTTTCTGAAACCCCAAATATAGTTTCTTTGTGGTACAATTTCTTCAAAAACTAAGTGAATGTTTAATATACAACTACTTTTCACTTATCAACATGATTAGGTTCCAAAGACCAGGTTGTTATGCAAAAATTGGTGTTAAACAAAAATGGAGGATGACCACATCAGATCACAGAACAGAGGATGTCTACATCATTACCTAACTGTAAAACCACTAAGAATTGCAGTCCAGCCAAGAAGACACATAACCTTAACATTGATGTTGTTGTTGTTTGCTGTGGAGTCAGACCTGACTCATAGCAACCCCTCCTTAGGTTTCCAAGGTGGTATCACTACGGAAGTAGATTGCCCAACCTTAGTTCCAAGGAGTGGCTGGTGGGTTTGAACCGCCAGCATTCTGGTCAGCAGCCAAGTGCTTTAGGCACTATGCTACCAGAGCAACATTAACATTGATAACCAAGCTTTATTCTTACTACCGTCACACACCTCTGTGTTCACTATTGCCAAACGAATGCTGTTAATGTGAAAAACAATCAGATAGCAGATTTTTACTATTGTCTTAAATGCAAAATGTCAGATAATAGATAGTTGATAAGTGAGGAGTAGGTATATTTAATTCGTGTCTCTTCCAAGTGCCAATAGACATTGTTTTCCAATGTTCTCTTTTTTTCAATCCCCCTCCAGTGTTTCTGTGCATGTGTGTGAGATAAAGAAGAGAAAGAGAGAACTTTTGACAGTTACCTTGAGGCCATCTGAAGTAATTGGATTGGAAGGCATCCCCCTTAATCTGATTTTTGCTGCAAGACTAAGTCTCTTAATTTAACTTTTGTCACTCAAAGACTTTTTAAATCTTATATCCAGAAGCAGTTAGCTTTTCCAGCCTGGTGAGGACCTTCATTTCTAGATTCTATCTCTCTCTTCAATCTCCGTGAACAAACAAGCCAATTCTTAAAATTCCTTACCTGAAGCAACAGATAGCAGTGAACACAGATAAACAGTCTGACTTTTCCAACCATTAAGCCTAAGACTATATAAACATGAGGTCTACAATCCAAGTTATAATTGAAGATAGTTTTAACAAATGTCAATGTTTTTCCATGATATAATATATTTCTCAAACTTTCCAACTTGGAACACCCACTGCCAACACTAATTTCTGAATTGGTTACAATAGAAAAAATGGAACAAATATCAAAAATCCATTGCTTCTAAAAATATTTCATTCTCACATAAAATTATGGGTTATAGGTATGAGTCATAGGTCAACCCTGGCTTTTCTCCCTTTAGCCATTCAGGGATTAGTCTGTTGGCCTGTCTTCCATTTTCAATACATGATTTCCCAGATGTCTCTGGTAATTGTCATGCTAGATAGGCAGAAGAGGAAAGAAGTATGACAAAATGGTCAGGATACTTGTGGGCCTATAAGTGGAACACAACACTTCTACTTACCTTACTTCAGAGACAACGCAATCACAAAGCAATATTTAACTGCAGAGGAAGTGGGAAATACAGTCTACTAACCCACCATTTGCCTAACATTTCCACTCCAATGGGAAAAAGGAGGATAAATTTTGATGGGCATCTAGCTACCTTACCTGTCATATAAACTATATATTATGGGCTTTACCAGCTTCTGTGTATATATAAGATCAAATTTGCATGCTTATCTGTATTTCCCTTTGCCCCAGCCTAAATCCATGTAATGGTGACTGATTTACCACATAAGCCCCCCAACACACCACACAGGAAGGTAATCCCCCCAACCCAAACACTGAAATAATTACCTGGCTCAGATCAAAAGCACTTCCTCCTCACTTCAAAGCTCATCTTCTAATTTTCTGTCCAGAATCTTCCTCTATTGAAAACAGTTGTGAGTGGGAAGAAACTCCTTCTTCCAGGTATAGGCAATCAGATCAGAGTATAACATGCACCTTACTAGAGTTGCCTGGGATAGTTATGTGGGGAATCACCAATTTTGTCCTTGTTGTACTAGAAGCCCTGTACTTTATATGTGATCCTCCTGCAAGGAGTGAGGATCTGATGTGGACTCCATTCCTCTTGTGTTCTGCCCAAAACACCCACATTTGTAAGGTGAACAAAACCTAATTTACTGACAGTGCAGGATCATTGCAGACAAAGAAATGAGATGTTTCTTTCAAAAAGTAGTGAAATTCTCAGAAATATCATTACTCTTGCCACATTCTATAATCACAGCTATCACTGATGTCAAGCCACTTACAACATGTGAGATAGCATTCTAAAGGGTTTACTTGTATTACCTCATTTTATCTCCACATACATTATTATCTCCTTTTTGCTGAGGAGGAAACTAAGGCCTGGAGAGGTTCATTAACTTATCCAAGTATAGATAAATCATGCATTAGCAAACAGAGCACTTAGCTTCATGGTCCTAAACCTTTTCATTCAGGTTAATAATTGCATCACATTCTCTCCAAGAACAATGCATAATTCATAACTAGTTCTTGCTTTACATTTGTACAACTCAAGGCCCATTCAGAAGGTTTTCCCAGAGTGAAAGAACTATCATCTCCAAAGAAATATTCAAGTCTGTACCCGTTAAGAGACAGAAGCAGGCTGTAGCTTTTATATGACAGTTTTTACTGCTTCTACCTATCAAGAGTCCAGAGCATACTGTTGCAGGAGTGCAAAGTAGCTCAGAAGCAATCTTCATTTCATCCCATTAAATACATGAGTCATTGAAAGCTGCTTGTTCTAATTTCACACTTACCAAGCAACCTTCTGATTATGATTTGGCTTTCCATGTGTTTCTGCAACAGAAAAAGAATGTGCTGATCAGAAGGATGTTAGAGTGTTTATGGTTTCGGTGACAGTACTTTCTTATGGCAAATTAATAAATAGCTTGTAATTATAATTTGACTTCCCAGGCAAGTTGTCAAGAGAGAAAACTGCAACAATCATGCAAACTAAGGGATGCTCATCATGCAGTGTGGTAATTAAGGTTGTGTGTTAACTAGGCTGGACCTAGTTGAGTGGCTGGGCAGCTGGTGGTATTTATTCCCCATTATGAGACTGGCAATCAACTCCATGGTGGGATCTACTACAAGCAGCTGAGTGGCTGCTTTAGGGATGTGGTCTGTTTTCCATATATAAGAAACAGCTTTGGAAATGGTCTCTAGTCCTTTGGCATGTTTGAAACCTGTGTGTAGCCAAGTCATTTTTTAACAGCCTGCCACCTGCCGATCTTGGGACTTCATCTGGACTTGAATTAGTGGCCTGCCATGTTGTTCGGTAACATTGGGACTGTGACTATATACTTGTCAACCTAGGGCTTGTCAGCCTCAGCAGCCAGAAGCTGTCTGAGTGAAGAAAGCCTCCAGCTTCAGTGGGCCAGGAGCAGGAGGGAGAGTTGAACCCCAAGGCTGAGGGACTTTTACCCAGGCCCTAGAGCCTGGCACTTTGAACTGAGATTTAAAGCCTCCAAAATTGTAAGAGATTAAATTCCTGTCTGTTCTAGCCACTCTATTTGTGGTATATTCCTATCAGAGCAGCACTAGGTAACCAGAACATGCAGTAGTCAAATTTTTAGTAAAAATTAATAATTTGACATTCTGGAATTTAGGAGAAGAGGCTGAAAAGAGAACCAAAAGACTTTGCTAGTCTTGTTGTTTTGGTTCAATGAAATTAGGCTAATAATAAAAGATGGGTGAAAAAAAGAAACGAGAAAACTCAAAATTAAATTGTGAAAAATTTAAAATTGATAAAAATATTGTTAAGGAGGAACTATAGGATTTTAAGAAAAGAAGGGATTTGGTCAAACAAAGGGAGTATAGTTTATACTTTACACTAGGAAAAAGAAATCTTGGTAAGACAAACCATAAGATTAATTTGAAAGTCCCTGTATTCAGGCTCAGGTGTTAAGAAGAATGAAGAAATTGAATTCATCTAAACTCAGTGAAGGCAGAAAAACTGGAGAAGCAAAGGCTAATATATGATTTCATGTTTGAGAGCTATGGGAAATGGGTGTGCTTTCAACAATGATGGAAAAGTCAAGTGAAAAAAAAAGTTTTAATTGTCTGAAAAGTTAGGGCTTGCTCTCTGTTTATTGTGCTGATGCAATTCATTTCAACAGATGTCTATTGAATATCACTCAGGAGTCAATGCTTGATAAACTATGAGAAGAATAAAAATGTTTCCATTGATATTGAGCTTAAAATATTAGTGAATAAATAAGACAAATAAATAGTTTCAAAGCCAAAAAAATAAAATAAATAAACTATGGAAATGTGTGATATAGATTAAAAGTGCAATAAGTATTCAAAGAGCAAGGCAAACTAAAGTTGAGAGAAGTCTTGAAGGAATGAGCACTTCATAGAACCCTCTAGGCACTGATATTACAGGGCATAATGTTGTTGTTATGTGTCCTCAAGTTGGACCTGACTCATAGTGACTCCTCCGTGGGTTGCCAAGGCAGTAGCACTACAGAAGTGGATTGCCCAACCTTCCTTCCGAGGAGTGGCTGGTGGATTTGAAACACCAGCCTTCTGGTTAGCAGTCAAGTACCTTAGGCACTATGCTACCAGAGTCCTACAGAGCATAATAAGACAGCTTAATCATGTAGATGTTATAGGAGAATGTTTTGAAGACAGTATCACCTGTGTGCCCCCACCCTCTAAAATATAAACTCTTTTCAAAATCATTGTGAATTGTTCTATGTCTAAGAGGCAGAGAGATAAGTGACAACAGACTGTGAGTTAAGCCCTGGTGACTACCAATGATAAGAAGTTTGGAAATGGTTGCAAAAATTACTTAAAAAATTAAAACAGAATTTAAAAAAAAAAACTTATATGAATAAAAAATCTTAAAATCTTACAGCACAGGTGGTAAACTAGTAATTTTCCTTAGTGAGTTGTAATTGTGTGCCAAATGGGACTCGCATGATCACTGGACATCTTAGTGGGTTTTCAACATCTGAAAATTAGAGTGTAATCTCTGCTAAAACTTCGTATCTCCAGCTTGCATATTTTAAAGAATCAGAAGAGCTGATGATAGCTATGAGACCATAGATGCATCTCTACATGTCACCAATTTATTTTTCCAATCATTAAATATTTACTGACTTCTGACTATGGATCAGGAACTGTTCTAGTTACTGGGAATATATGAGAGAACAACAGCAAATAATAATAATAATAAAATAAGGAAAATATTCCCTGATCACATGCAGTTTTCAGTCAAATCTACATGAAGATGATACAGAATTGGGTGATGTGTTCTGTTATTCATAGTCTATATGAGTGGGAGTCTACTCAACTGCAGCTAACAACTGGAGCTAAGTAGCAGCTGCTCACTTTAAATCAACATGCAGCCTCCAGCATCCCACAACCCCCATCACTTCTAATTGTCTCAGCAACACTGATGCAAAATGTCAATTGCCGTAAAGTACATATGTGCACACACTCATGTGTGTGGAGAGAGTGAGGGAAAGAGAAAAACAAACAGAGACAAAGGAAAATTTTTAAAATTTAACCCATGTGGCTAACAAAATTGGGAATAATGAAATACTAAAATCCCATGTTTTTAAAACTGTTTCCCTTATTCATATTACTTGTCTGATGGATGAGATCTCCTCCTTTGGGATTTGTAGAATTTACTGATGCAAATCAACATCTCCTGTCTGTCAGAGATCAGGCAAAATTTGAATCTGAATTCAGATCTTTTAGCCAGTGACAGTTCAAAGCCTTCCCAAAAATTTCTAACAGTTTCTGTAACTTTGTCATGGTTTTCTTTTCCACCACTATTTTGTGTCCTTAAAAGTTCAATCCTTTGTCTTGAGACACCTTAGACACAACTTAGTGCCTTCATTAATTTCCACATAGAATCCTCTTAAATTAAACATGTTATTATTTCAGTAGGCTTTACTCAAGATTTGGACAGGTGGCAGAGTACAAGCAGCTGGTGTAGGAATATATAGTCTCTGTCATCAACGTAGGTTGATGAATTATCAACAGACACAGTTTTGAAGAACAAGGGTAGGATGGGAAAAAAATTAGGCCACCTTGAAACAATGGATGCTGTGAGTCAATGGATATCCCAGCCCCCCACTGTACTCTGTCCTGCAATGGGACATTCTGAGACTTGTTACTGTTTCTAATAGGGTCGCCACTAGAGTGCAATTCCACACCAGTAATGGGCTCTTCGTTCCTTCCTTTTGTTACTTTTCCATTTGTTCACTTTCGCTCATATAATTAGTTCCTAATAACTACCTTAGGAGCTCTGGGGGTGTAGTGCCTAAGACTCTGACTGCCAATCAAAAGGCTGGAGGTTCAATTCCACCTGCCACTCCTCAGAAGGAAGATTGGGCAATCTACTTCTGTAGTGATAACAGCCTCGGAAACCCAAGGAGAGGTCGCTATGAGTAGGATCCAACTTGATAGCAGTGAGTTTGGTGGGTTTTTTTTTAATAACCACCTTTGTCCAAACCTGTGTATCAGGATCTGTTTTTGTTTGTATATTTTGCTTTTGTATTATTTTAAAGAGGAATTGGCCTTCTCTTTTCTTGTCTCCTCCACACCTTCTATGGGCCAGCAAACAAATCTTTTACCCCATAATTTGCAGAATAATCTCATCCATATCCGTTAAATTCAGGATTCTTTTCTACCCACGGGGAGCTCTGGTGGCATAGTGCCTAAGGCATTTGACTGCTAACCAGAAAGCCTTCTGGTTAGAGGCTCAAACCCTGCAGCCACTCCTAGGAAGAAAGATTGGGTAATCTACTTCCATAAAGATAGTGCCTCGGAAACCCAAGGAGGGGTCAGTAGGAGTGGGAATTGACTCCACGGCAGTGAGTTTTTTTTTTTTTTTTCTTTTCTTTTACCCAGAATTGGAGCTGTGGTGGCATAGTATCTGAGGAATTTGACTGCTAACCAGAAGCCTGGCTGTTCAAACCCACCAGCCATTCCTTGGAAAGAAGACTGGGCAATCTACTTCCATAGAGATAACTGAACCAAAGCAAATTCACTGCAGTGGAGTCAGATCCAACTCCTAGTGACTCCTCCTTAGCTTTCCAAGGTGGTATCACTACGGAAGTAGATTGCCCAATCTTCCTTCTGAGGAGTGGCTGGTGGAGATACAGCCTTGGAAACCCAAGGAGGGGTTGCTATGAGTGGGAATTGACTCCACGGCAGTTTCATTTTTGGTCTTCTACTCACAAATACTCATTATGCTTTTCCTAAATATACTTCCTTTTCTAAGAGTTATTTAGATGCCACTTGTTAATTAAACAAGGACGTCTGATGGTACAGCAGTTAAAGCATTCAGCTGCTAACCAAAAGTTCGGCACTTGGAACCCATCAGCCTCTCTGCAGGAAAATGATGAGACAGTGGGCTTCTCTAAAAATTTACAACCTTGGAAACCCTAGGGAGCAGTTCTACTCTATCCTACAGAGTCACTATGAGTGGAAAGACTTGAGGGCAGTGGGATTTTTGTCATGGTTGTTAATGAAACAGTATTTTCCTATTTTATTACAAATTGCCATCATAAAAATGGAATAAATGAGCAAAGAACATCCAGCTTGATCCTGACACTAAAGGCTTGAATTTCAGGAAACATAAATTTTCAACTAGAAAACCATGTGAGTGGTGTCCATGGGGAAGCCACCAAGTCAGATTTCAAACAACATTTTGACTAGAAAAAAAAAATATATGAAAATAAGGGAAGAAATTAGAATTCAAATTAGAAAAGACTTTATTTGAACATTGAACAAAAGTGCAGTGTAG
>NW_006921922.1:2182649-2185297 GCF_000298275.1 Orycteropus afer afer
AGAAAGGGCTGGAGGGAGGCAGCATGTCTGGCCTGGCAGGAATAGGCCTTGGGCTATTGATGGTGATTCTGTTTTCCTCTTGTGGGATTAGAGGAGGTCAGAACATGTGGCCTCCTTGCCCTTTTTGCAAAAAGTTATCATTGTTTTAGGTGCCATTGAATCTGTACTGACTCATTGTCACTCCATGTACAACAGAATGAAACACTGCCCTGTCCTGTGCTACCCTCACAAGACTTGTTATGTTTGAGGCACTGTGTCAATCCATCTCATTGAGTCTTCCTCTACCTGGCCAAGTATGATGTCCTTCTCTAGGGACTGGTCCCTGCTGATAATATGTCCAAATTTTATGACATGAAGTCTTGTCATCTTCACTTCTAAGGAGCTACTTCTTCCAAGACATATCTATCCATTCCTCTGGCAATTTATGTTATATTTAATACTCTTTGCCAACAGCTTAATTCAAAAGCATCAATTCTTCATTGGTCTTCCTTACTCATTATACAGCTTCTGCATGCATATGAGGTAATTGAAAATATCATGGCTTGGGTGAAGCACAGCTTAGTCTTCAAAGTGGTCTTTCCTTTCTAACACTTTAAAGAGGTCTTTTGAAGCAGATTTGTCCAGTAAAATATCTCATTTTATTTCTTTTTATTTATTTATTTATTTATTGTAATTTTGGTGAAAGTTTACAGATTAAATTCATTTTCCATACTATGGTTTATACACATTTTATTACATAACATTGATTGCAGTCTCCATAATGTAACAACTCTCTTCCCACTTCATCCATGTGGGTACCTTTTCCCAATGTCTTTCTTTCCTATGCATTCCTGTCCCTGCCCTCTGAGCTATCTCCCTGTGCAAATACTGCCCTTCTGATCTACCATCGTTGATTGTTCTAAGAAATGTACCTACCTGATATAAATGTTCATCTTATATGCTTGTCTATTTTTTAGCTAGAAACCATAGGAGTGATTTCAATTCCAGGCCCAAAGGGTGACTAGGGGCCATAGTTTCAGGGGTTTCACCAGTCTCTATTAGACCAATAAGCCTGGTCTTTTCTATGATTTTGAGTTTTGTTTCTCACTTTTCTCCTACTCTATCCAGGATCTCCTGTTGTGATTCCTTTCCAAGTGGTTGACATTGGTAGCCAGGTACCATTTGGTTCTTCTGGTCTCAAGACCATGTAGGCTGAGGTTTGCACGATCCACTAGTCCCTTGGACTAATTGTTTCCATGCACTTTTGCTTTTCTTCATTCTTCTTTGTTCCAGATGAGAAGAGACCAATTAGATGACCACATGCAAGCTTATGAGACCCCAATCACTACTCATCAAAGTAGGATGTAGAACAATATTTTTGTGTATTATGTTTTGCCAATTGAACTTTATGTCCACCATGAACATGGCCCAGAGCCTACAGGCTCAACAACTCGCTACCTCAGGGTTGTTGGCTCTGGCTAAGAAGTTTTCATAACTTTGCCCCTGTTGGCTCTATCATATATATGAGCATTCTTATAGACATAAAATATGTATGTAGAAATATCGTCTGTCAAACTTATATATGGTCATGAGTATATTCCCTTTTGCATAGACATACTTGAACATTCAGCTTGTCTACCAATGCATACAACCATAGATTAGTGTTTGTTATTACTATAATTGAGTATTGTGTATGTAAAAGGATTTATCTTTGTTGACTGTACATATTGTGTGCCTCTGTGTCTTCCTTTGCCATAGTGTTATTGTGTTGGTCACTTGCCTTTGGTTTATTTCCTTTCTTTTTACCAAAATCAGTACTAGTTTTTTTTTTTTTTTTTTTCCTTTCCTAGCAATTTTCCCTGCCCTCTTATCCCTGGTAACCAACAAAGAAAGTTCCCTTGCATATGTAAACCTTTCCTTGACTTTTTACAATTGTGGACTAATACAATATTTGTCCTTCTGTGATTGATTTATTTCACTTAGCACAATGTCCTCCAAGTTCATCCATGTCATGAGGTGTTTCACATGTTCTATATTATTCTTTAGTGTCGCATAGTACTCATTGTGTGCATTCATCCATTCTTCCATTGATGACCACTTAGGTTGTTTCTATCTCTTTGCAGTTGTGAATAGTGCTGCAATGACCATGAGGGTGCACATATCAATCTGTGTCCTGATTATCATTTCTTTATGTTGTTGTTGTTATTATGTGCCATCAAGTCAGACCCGACTCATAATGACCCATCCTTGGGTTTTCAAGGCAGTATCACTATGGAACTAGGTTGCCCAACCTTCCTTCCGAGGGGTGGCTGATGGGTTTGAACCGCTAGCCTTCTGGTTAGCAGTCAAGTGCCTCAGTCACTACACTATCAGAGCTCCCACTTCTTTATGATATATGCCTAATCATGAGATTTCTGGATAAAATGGTATTTCTATTTCTAACATTTTAAGGAAGTACCATATTGTTTTCCACACTGCTTATATCATTTTACATTCCCACCAGCAGTGTATTAGAGTGTCACTTTCTCCACATCTTGACAGAATTCATTATTTTCTGTCGTGTTGACCTTTGCTATTTAGTGCTGGGGTGAGATGGTATCTCACTGTTTTAATTTTCATCTCTCTAATGGTTGTTGTTGTTGTTGTTGTTATATGCCGTCGAGTCGGCC
>NW_006921922.1:2186363-2188823 GCF_000298275.1 Orycteropus afer afer
TTGCATAGATTTTTTATGTCCCTGATAAGTTTTATTCCCAAGTATTTTACTTTTAGGTAGCGATTGTAATTGATATAGATTCCTTATTGCTTTTTCAGAGATGTCTTTACTGGTGTAGAAGAACCCAATTGATTTTCCTATGTTGATCTTGTATCCTACCACTGTGCTAAATCTTTCAATTAGTTTCAGTAGTTTTCTTGCTGAGTCTTTGGAGTTTTCTATCTATAGGATCATATCATCAGCAAGACGGATAGTTTTATTTCTTCCTCATCAATTTTGGATTTCTTTAATTTCCCTTTCTTGCCTTATTGCTCTGACTAGGATTTCCAACACAATGTTTAATGGGAATGGTGACAGAGAGCATCCTTGTCTGATCTCCATATGCAAGGGGAATATTTGAGTTTCTCTCCACTGAGAATGATGTTGGATGCTGGTTATACAAATATACTCTTTATTAGGTTTAGGAATTTCCATTTTATTTCTATTTTTCTGATTTTTTTTTCTAATGTTGAACCATCTTTGCATACCTGATATGCATCCCACTTGGTCATGAGGTATAATTTTTTTTATATGTTCTTGGAGACTGTTGGCTAGGATTTTGTTGAAGATTTTTGCATCTGTATTCATGAAGGATTTGGTCTATAGTTTTCCTTTTTAGTGTTGTCCTTGCCTGGTTTTGATATCCAGTTATGCTTGCTTCCTAAAATGAATTAAGGAAGAGTCTATCCTTATTTTTGTTGTGGAATACTTTGAATAGGATTGGTGTCAGCTCTTCTCTGAATGGTTAGTAGAAATCTCCAGTGAACTTATCTGAGCCAGGACTTTCTTTTGTTGGTAGTTGTTTTTTTATGACTGATTCAATTTTTTCTTTTGTTATGGATCTGTCTAAATTTTCTACCTTAGTCAGCTTTAGTTTATGTAAGTAGTGTGTTTCTAGAAATTTTTCCATTTCTTCTAGATTTTCAAATATGTTGGAGTATAGTTCTTCATATACCCTGATATTATCCTTTTAATTTTTTTTCTAAAACATCACCCATTTCATTTCTTATTTGTGCTCATATCTTCTCCTTTTTTCCATTGTTAAGTTTAACAGTGGTTTGTCGATTTTATTACTCTTTTCAAAGAACCAACTTCTAGTCTTGTTGATTTTCTTTATTGTCTATTTTCTGTTTCATTTATTTCTTCTTAAGTCTTCATTATTTCTTTTCTTCTAGTGACTGTAGGTTTCTCTTGCTTCTCTTTTTCTAATTGTTGAAGATGTTGAATTAAGTTGCTGATTTTGGCTATTTCTTCTTTTTTGATGTATGCATTTATTGCTTGCTATATTGTCCTCTAATCACTGCTTTTGCTGTGTCTCAAAGATTTTGGTATGATGTGTTTACATGTTTGTTTGACTCAAGGAGTTTTTTAATTTCCTTTTTTATTTCTTCTATTACCCAGTAGTTTTTAAGACAGGTATTACTCATTTTCCATGTGTGTGCTCTTTCTCTGTTGATCTTCCTATTGTTGAGTTCTAATTGTATAGCATTGTGATCTAAGAAGATGCTTTGCGGTATTTCAATGTTTTTGAATTTGCTGAGGCTTGCTTTGAGGCCTAACTTATGGTCTATCCTGGATAATGTTCCATGTGTGCTGGAAAATAATGTATATTGTGCTGTTATTGGGTGAAGTGTTCTGTTGATGTTTATAAGATCAAGTTGGTTGATTGTATTATTTAGTTCTTCTGTGTCTTTGTTGAATTTCTTTCCAGTTGTTCTAGCTTTCATGGAAAATGGTGTATTTAAGTCTTCTACTGCTGTGAAGTCGCCCATTTGTCTTTTCAATTCTGTTAGTCTGATTTATGTATTTTGAATCATTTTCACTGAGTGTGTAGATATTTATTGTGGTTATGTCCTCCCATTTAATTGACCCTTTAATCATTGTAGAATGTCCTTCCTTGTCTCTTATGATTTTTTTTTTCTGAAAGTCTATTTTATCAAAAATTAATATTGCCACTCCAACTCGTTTTTGATTACCATTTGCCTGATATATCTTTTCTCAACCTTTGCTTTTTAGTCTATTTTTGTGTTTGTGTCTAAGGTGAGTATCTTGTAGACAGCATATTGATGGGTCATGTTTTCATATCCAGTCTGCAGTTCTCCCTCTCCTGAGTAGTGCACTTAATCCATTTGCATTCATTGTAATTATTGACAAGTATGAATTTATTGCTGTCATTTTGTTATGTGTTTTTTGTGATGTTGGTGATTTCTTGTTGTTGTTGCTATGTGCCATTCGAGTCAGACCCAACTCATAGCGAACCCTCTTTGGGTTCCCAAGGCAATATCACTATGGAAGTAGATTGCCCAACCTTTCTTCTGAGGAGTGACTGGTGGGTTTGAACCACCAGCCTTCTGGTTAGCAGTCAAGTGCCTTAGGCACTATGCTACAAGAGCTCCTTGGTGATCTCTATGTTCCATATAA
>NW_006921922.1:2189268-2190621 GCF_000298275.1 Orycteropus afer afer
CTGGTTTTCACAAATTCCATTAATTTTGCTTTATCTGAAAATGTCCTAATTTCACCATCATATTTGACTAAAAATTTTGCTGGGTATGTAATTTTTGTTTCACAACTTTTTTTTTTTTTCTTTCAAGATTTTATATACATCACCCCATTGCCTTCTTTTTTCACTTTGCATGGTTTGTGCTAAGAAATCAGAGCTTAGTCTTATTGGTTGCCCTATTTGTAGGTAATTTTTGTTTTTCCCATGCTGCGTTCAGGATTCTTTCTTTGTCTTTGGTTTTGACGAGTTTTCTTATGATATGTCTTAATGATTTTCTTTTGGGGTTTGTGGTAGTTAAGGTTATACATCAACTTGGCTGGGCCTGATTTTGAGTGGCTGGACAGCTGGATATAGTATTCTCCATCATGAGACTGATAATCACCTCCACAGGGGAATCTGCTGTGAGTAGCTGAGTAGCTATATTAGAGATGTGGACTTCTTTCTGCATATAAGGAGAAGCTTTAGGAATAGTCTGTAGCTTTTGGCATGCTTGAATCCTGCATATAGCTGAGTTTTCATTCAGCAGCCTGACATATAGTCTGCTGACCTTGGGACTCTTAATGGACTTGAATCAGTGGCCTCCCATGTGGTTTGGTAATATTGTGACTGTGAATTTTTACCTGTCTACCTTGGGTTTGTCAGCCTTAGCAGGCAGAAGCTGCCTGAGTGAAGAAAGCCTCCAGCTTCAGTAGTCCGGGAGCAAGAGGTAGAGCTGAAGCTCAAGGTTGAGGGGTTTTCACCCTGTCCCTAGAGCCTAGCACTTTGAACTCTGATTTATAGCCTCCAAAACTGTAAGAGAATAAATTTCTGTTTGTGAAAATCACCCATTTGTGGTGTCTTCTGTTAGCACTACATGAAGTTTAGGGTTCACTGAATTTCTTGAATTGAATCATCTCCTCTTTCATCATATTAGGGAAATTTTGTTCCAATAAATCTTTGATGGTTTCCTTGCTGGTTTTATTTGTCTCTTCCTGTTCTGGAATTCTAATTATATGTATGTTTTTCCTATTGATGGTATTCCACATGATTCTTAGGCTTCCTTCATTTTGTTTTGATCATTTTTCTGATTGATCCCTTAACAAAGTAGTATTGAGGCAAATGTCTTCAATATCATTAATTCTGTCTTTCATTGACTCAATTCTGCTCCTTTGTCCATTCAATGTGTTACCTATTTATGAAATCTCAGTATTAATCTTCTGGATTTCTATTTGTTGTTTTTGTATGGTTTCTAATTTTTGTACGTTTTGTCAGTTTCTTCTTGTATTATTTTCCTGAATTGTTCTAGAGTTTTATCTGTATTTTCCTTTTTTTTTTTTT
>NW_006921922.1:2191291-2193628 GCF_000298275.1 Orycteropus afer afer
TTACTTTGTTGCAGAGGGTCTGTGTAGCTTGGCTGCCTATTCTGTCATTGTGCTCTAAGTCTCTGTCATTTAATTTCTTGACTTATGCTTCCATGGGTGTTGACTGTGGATTGAAGTAAAATGAAATCCTTGATAACTTAATTCTTTTGTCCATTTATTGTAATGTTGCTTATTGGTCCATTTGTAAGGATTTTTGTTTTCTTTATGTTGAGGAGTAATACATACTGAAAGCTGCATTCTATGGCCTTCATCAATAAGTGCTTCAAGACCTCTTTGCTTTCAGCAAGTTAGGTTATCATCTGCATATTGCAGCTTGTTAATAAGTCTTCTTTCAATCCTGATGCCATATTCTTCTTCATATAGTCCAGTTGCTTGGATTATTTGCTGAAATAATACAACCCAGACACACACCTTTCCTGATTTTAAACATGCAGAACCCCCTTTTTCTGTTTGAATGACTGCCTCTTGATTTATGTACAGTTCTGCATGAACACAATTAGGTATTCTGGAATTCCCATTCTTCACAACGGTATTCATAATTTGTTGTGATCTACAGAGTCAAATAACTTTTCATAGTCAAAAAACCACAGGTATGTATCTTTTTGGTTTTCTCTGCTTTCAGCCAAAATAGAGAATAACTTACTAAGTGTTAAATTGCAAGGCTACAAAATGTGGTGGAATTTCTGTGGGAATAGACAGTTAAGGAAATTATGTTTCCTTGTATAATCTTACCTAATTTGTCTCCCCCCTCCTATCCCTTTCAGGGTGGCAAGAAAACAAAACTGTTTAAACAAGCAATGACTAAGAAGTCTTCTTCCTGACAGCTATGTTGAGGACTGTTTTTTATTGGCCAGGGAGGTAGTATAAAGTGAGCAAAAAGAAAAGAGCTATTTTAAACCAGAACACACCAACTGATGCTAAGATCATTAGAAGAATACTAACTACAGTGCAATTTATTTTATTATTCCACAAACATTTTTTAATGTCTGCTTAAAAAGCAACAATTATGTTGTTATGTCTATATACCTGCATTTAATTATGGGGATAAAAAAACTATAAAAAAGTGGATGAAGATTTGTTTACCAGTTCTATAAAGATTATAAACACTCAGTGCAAATAAAGACCTAGTTACGTTGGTAAAAAGAGAAAAAAAAAACAACATCGCTTTCTGTCTTGGCTAATCTGTTCAACTCAGATAAAAAAACACCAAACCCCTTGCTGTCAAGTCCGTTCTGATTCATAGTGATCATATATGACAGAGTAGAACTTCTCTATAGGGTTGCCAAGTCTATAAATCTTTAAGGAAGCAAACTGTTACATTGTTCTCCCACAAACTAGCTGGTAGATTCGAACCTCTGACCTTTCACTCAACAGCCAAGTGCTTTAAACACTTTGCCAAAGGGTTCCTGTCAACTCACTTGAAAAGGTAAATTTTTGGAAACCTCATAATTAAAGCCTACAAATTTTTCATACATTATGCTAATACTGCAGTTTGGTTTTGTAAAACTTAGTTGATATAGATTAAATGTTTAAAACCAGTCTTCCTTGTTGTTGCTATTAGGTGCCGCTGAGTCATCTCCAACTCACAATGACCTTACGTACAGCAGAATGAAACACTGCCTGGTCCTGCACCAGCTCTGAGATCCCTGCTGTACTTGAGCCCGTTGCCGCAGCACTGTGTCAATCCACCTCATTGAGGGCCTTCCCCTGTTTCATCGACCCTCCAACTTGCCAGGCATGACATCCTTCTCCAGGGAATGGTCCCTTCTGACAACATGACCAAAGTGGATGAGATGAAGTCTGGCCATTCTTGCTTTCAAGGAGCATTCCAGGTACACTTCCTCCAGCACAGACTTGTTAGTTCTTTTAGCAGTCCGTGGTACTTTCAGCATTCTTCCTCAGCACCACAACTCAAAAATATCAATTCTTCCTTATTCATTGTCCAGCCTTCACATGCATATTAGATGATTGAAAATATCATGGCTTGTGTCAGGTGCACCTTAGTGCTCAAGAGACATCTTTGCTCTTCAGCACTTGAAAGAGATCCTTTGCAGCCAGCTTGCACAGTGCTATATGTCATCTGATGCCCTGACTACTGCGTCCATTGGCAGTCTCCTTTAGAGAATGACACAATCTAGCCCTTTACAGTGGCTACGTCGCAATAACTGATCGGGAATCAACCAGTTATACAAGACAAAAGATCTGGAGGCACACTTGAGTATCTCTATCCTTCTTGTCTGAGACCAAATCCATCCCCAAATTCTGTCCATTTTACTTTCTAAAGAATCTATTTACTTTTCTCTTGTTTCACTTAATACCACAGTGTTCCAAGTAGTT
>NW_006921922.1:2194273-2197778 GCF_000298275.1 Orycteropus afer afer
AAAAGGACTGCCGTTGAGTCAGATTTGACTCATAGCGCCCCTCCTTGGGTTTCTGAGGCAGTATCACCACGGAAGTAGATTGCCCAACCTTTCTTCCAAAGAGTGGCTGGTGGGTTTGATCTGTCAGCCTTTGATTAGCAGTCAAATGCCTTAGGCTCCACTCCATCAGTGAGTTTGGAAATGAAGTGCAGAATCTGATCAGGAAAGACTCATCTAATATCCCAGACACATTATATTTTTACTGAGGATAAAGAATCATTAACGTGAGCAATGCTTAAATAAAAATTATATTACCATAAAACTTTATTCCTTTTTGTTGACAAAAGTTTTACATCTATAATAAATAAACTTCAACATGTAACTAATTTTATAATTATAAGTAATAGTAAAAGGTCATAAAAGTTAGTAACCTATTCTATATTTGAAACTAATTCAAACTTTAGTATTCTTTAATTAGAAATACATATTTATATACTTTATATCAATAAAATTATGTAAAGTAGACATAAATTAGAACCATCTAAAGACCTTAAAGGCATCCTCTAAAAATGCCAATATTCTGGCTGCAAATGAAGTGAAAGTTTAAAAATGAAGCAAAACACAACCCGAATGTTTTCGCAGAAAAAATAAAATGCTTTTTGAAATTTGAATTTGCACACTAAGGCAGGCAATCATATACAATATTGGAAAATCAAAGCTATCGAGAAAGAAAAATCTTTCCATTTAGAAATAATACTTCAGAATGTAATAGACTTTAAAAGGAACACTTTCAAGGTTGTTAGGCCAGTTTTGTGTCCTCTTTCAAGAGCTGTTATATTGTGAGATTCTTTCCCAGAGAAATACAGATATTTTATTCCCAATTTATCCTTCCTCTACCAAGAGAAGAGCAGGGAGAGAAGAAAAGTCAGATTGTCCTGCAATTTTCCCAGAAACAAGCCATTACATTTGTTCTCTAATTCTTCTTTACAATAGATCTGGCAAGTAAGTTACTATTCTTTTCAAATCTAAAGGCATTCTACATGGTAGATTCTTGTAGCAAAAATGAATTGCCTGGAAGATATATTGAGGACCAGATATAATTATTGGTATAGTAGCAAACTTAAAGCAACATATTTGTCCATTTTTGTTGGCATCTTTTGTTGTTCAATGTAAATAACAAGACCACCTATTTCTATACATTACTGATAAGTTAGATACATGAAATTATTAAAAAGTAACGTGCATTAAGAAACGGAACATGAACAATGTAAGTCAAAGAAATAATGTCTTTAATAAATAAAGACAGTATCTTCAGGCTTGGGTAACCTCTCTCTACACAAATGAAATATAAAAAAAATTATGTCTAATAAATCAAAAAAACAAACCCATTGCCACCAAGTCGATTCTGATTCAAAGTGACCCTATAGCACAGAGTAGAACTGCCCCTTAGGATTTCCAATGCCATGTGTAAATCTTTCCAGAGGCACACTGCCGCCACCTTTCTCCCACAGACTGGCTGATGAGTTTGAACCTCTAGCCTTTCAGTTAGTAATCGAGCGCTTAACCTTGTATGTAAAATAGGAACTGAGACATAATATTCCTAATAGAGGAATGAAAACTCAATTAGGAGTTATAAACCACACTAATGCTACTTTTTGCTCAGCTGCTATCTGTTTAAGCCCCTTAGTCCTTAAACCATCTCACTGCTAATCAAAATGTTGGGAGTTTGAAGCCACCCACCACTCCACAAGAGAAAGATGAGACAGACTGCTTCTGTAAATATTTATAGTCTTGGAAACCCTGTGGGGAAGTTCTATTCAGTCCTATAGGAATGCTGAGTATTATGCTCTGAACCTTAGAGTCCAATCCAAAATATGAAGGACTATGATAAAATTCTGAACTTTTATGATAATATTTTAATATAATATTTTTGACTCGACGGCACATAACAACAACAACAACAACACAACAATTTAAAAAAATGTAATATTTTGTTAAGATCATTTTTATATGTGGCAAAGGCTTTAAATGTATTTGAAAAAAAAAGCTAATTATGACAATTTGAAAATTATAAATATTTACAACCTGAAAGAGAACATATTATATTGGGAAAACTCATAAAATAATATTTATGGTTGTTTTTCACTCATTTGGTATGAAACCTATGTATTTTAAGATAAAAGGAAACTTTCTCCCTGAATATATAAAATATAGATTAAAGTACAACACACAGCTTTATGTTTTGGTTTTCACTTTTTATTTATTTTACTATAAATTCATGGCATATGTTCAATTTTTCTGATGATTCTCCAACTCATTACATATTTCTTCAACAAGGTCTGCAAATAAAAGTTTAATTTGTAAATTTTTTCACTCAGTTCTTTTTGTTACTTAGATTTCTTTTCATTAATACATACAAATTAGAAAATCATATGATTACTTTTTCTTTAAGAAAGTCCCAAAGAAAGAGCATCTAACAAAATGTAGAAATTATCAAATAATAATAACATCACTCACAAGTAAAATTTTGCTGAAGATAATTGAAAAATATTTGTAGCAATATATGGACAGGAAACTGCCAGAATGCACGTCAGATTCATAAAGAGATGTGGAGCAAGGCATATTTTTGCTGATGACAAATGGATCTTGCCTGAAAGGAGAGACTACCAGAAAGAGGTTTACCTGTGTATTGTTGACTGTACAAAGGGATTCAACTATCTGGATCCTAGCAAATTATGGATAACTTTGTAAGTAACGAAAATTATGTAACACTGAATTGTACTAATTAGGAAACCATACACAGAACAAGAGGCAGCTTTTTTAACAGAACATGGGGATATTGTGTGGTTGAAAATCAGCAAAGGTGTACCTCAGGGTTGTATATTTTCACTATACTTATTTAATCTGCATGCTGAGCAAAAAGTCTGAGAAGCTAGAATATATAATGACGAACATGGCACCACTAACAACCTGCAATGCAAATGACAAACCTTGCTTGCTGAAAACAAAGAAGACTTGAAGCACCTATTAATGGAGATCAAAGATTACAGCCTTCAGTAGGGATTACATTTCAACATAAAGAAAATTAAAATCCTTCCTATTGGACCAAGATGCTATATCATGTTAAGTAGAGAAAAGTTTGAAATTGTCAAGGATTTAATTTTACTTGTATCTGCAATCAATTCCCATGGAAGCAGCAGTCAAGAAATCAAACAATGTGTTACATTGAGCAAATCTACTGCAAAAGACATCTTTTAAGTGTTAGAGAGCAAAGATGTCTCTTTGAAGACTAAGATGTGCCTGATCCAAACCATGGTATTTTCAAACACCTGATATGCATGCAAAAGCTGGGCAATGAATAAGGAAGACAGAAGAATTGGTGCCTTTCAATTATGGCATTGGAGAAGAATATTAAATATACCATTGTATTAGACTTGGTTCTCTAGAGAAACAAAAACCAGCAAAGCTTATATATATATATATACAGAGAGAGAGAGAGAGAGAGAGAGAGAGAGAGAGAGAGAGA
>NW_006921922.1:2201659-2203090 GCF_000298275.1 Orycteropus afer afer
ATACTGCAAAAGTATACTGTGGGTCTTGCCAGCTGTAGGCAAACTGCTTCTAGTGGTCTTTTGAAATTGGTATTGAGAAAAAAGCATTGGCAAGATCAATAGCTGCATACCAAGTACAAGGAGATGTACTAATTTGCTCAAGCAATGAAGCCACATCAGGAACAGCAGCTGCAATTGGAGCCACCACCTGACTAAGTTGACGATAATCTGCTGTCATTCTCCATTATCCATCTGTTTTTTACATAGGCCAAATAGGTGAATTAAATGGGGATATGGTGGGAATCACCACCCCTGCATCTCTCAAGTCCTTGATGGTGGCAGTAATTTCTGCAAGCCCTCCAGGGATGCAGTACTGTTTTTGGTTTATTTAATTTATTTATTTATTTTAGGTAGAGGCAGTTCTAATGGCTTCCACTTGGCTTTTCCTACCATTATAGCCCTTACTCCACATCTCAGAGAGCCAATGTGGGAATACTGCCAATTGCTGAATATATCTATTCCAATTATGCGTTCTGGCACTGGGGAAATCACTACATGATGGGTTCGGGGACCTACTGGACCCACTGTGAGACACATCCCAGCTAAGACTCCATCAATAACTTGACCTCCATATGTCCCCACTCTGACTGATGGGACACAATAATGCTTTGGGTCTCCTGGAATTAGTGTCAATTCAGAGCCAGTGTCCAGTAATCCCCAAAAAGTCTGATTATTTTATTTTCCCCAATGAACAATCACTCTCATAAAAGGCCTCAGATCCCTTTGGGGAAGGCTAGGAGAAAGACTTACATTATAGATTTTTGGCAATGTAGTGGGGTCCTTCCTCAAAGAGATCTGGCCTCTCCTTCATTCATGGGGTTGTGGGTCTGTAAACCAACTCAAGTCTGGGAATTGATTGAGAGGTTGTGACTCTATTCTGGTGATTCAATCTAGGTTTGAATCGTGACCTAGAATTCTGTCTATACAGATCAAGTAAATATTTAGTAGGCTTGCCATGTATTTCACTACTAGGAACACCTTGAGCACATAGCCAATGCCATAATTCCACACAAGTCAGACTATTCTGATTAGTGTTCTGACTCTGCTGTCCATTATGGTAACCAAGCCCACCTTGCCTTTGTTGATTGACTGCTGCCACTGGGCCCCTACTACCACGGGGTCCAATCAGCCCCATCATAGTTAAGTGTTTTAGTTCAATTAGGGCAGTTCCCACTGTCAAATCAGGTTTACATAAAATAGCAATCACAGCAGACTTCAAGGATGCTGGAGCTCCCTTCATAAATTTATTCTTCATGGTACTGGTGAAAGGCATGTCTTCTGGACTCTCCATTTCTGGTTCTAGGGGTCTAATTTGATAAATCCATTCTAACAGGCCAATTTCCCTAAGCCTCCGGATACCTTCTTCTACATTAAACCAAGGAAGGTCTGGTA
>NW_006921922.1:2204560-2209788 GCF_000298275.1 Orycteropus afer afer
CAGGCTGGCAGGCAGTACACTGGCTGTTGACTCCAACAAATGATGAATCCAAGATCTCCAGGCTGAACGGTGGACTGCTCACTCATGGGCAGTTGTAGGCAGCACAACAAAGTCCTGATCCACAAAAAAATGTCTCTCTTCCCATGATATCCTGGAAGCAGGCCACACACCTAGGGAAACTCCCCTTGAACAGATTGGCCACTCAGAACACAATCATCCAATCCCATCATGGGAACAACCACACAGAACTGGGGTCAAACCAAGTTGACACACAGCTCTAACTATCATAACCATGATCTGCCAGAAGAAATAAATCTATCTTGGAAGTAGTACTGTCAAGATGCTCCTTGGGAGCAAAGATGGTGAGAGTTTGTGTAATGTGATTTGGACATGTTATGAGAAGGTACTGGTTCCTGGAGAAGGACATCATGCTTTGTAATGTAGAAGGTCAGCAAAAAAGATCTTCTATAAGATGGGTTGTCACAGTGGAATCAAACAGCAATGATTCTGAGAATGATGCAGGACCAGGCAGCATTTAGTTCTGTTGTACATATGGTCACTATGAGTCAGATCCAACATGGTAGTACCTAACAACAACAACAAAAGATGTATTGAAACGGGCATACTAAGTCCTATCATTCCAACAAATCTCATATGAAAGATTTCTCAATCACATGAATGTTTGGCATATTATGAATTTTTTCATAGAAAATGAGCAGTTATTTCACAATTTTAGGGACCCTGAGGTACATGTCATTCATTTGGACAACGAAGGATGATCAGCCATTTTTGGAAACTGGACTGGCTTGTGACTCATTATACTTTTCCTGCTTTCAATAAAACAACTTGATCCAGAAGACCAGTATAGAATATCTTTAAAAGTCTAAATGAAATGTTCATCCCCTATAGTCAAATGATCTTTAGTCCCCTGTTAAACCTTTTATACCTTCTGTGGTAGACAGCTTCCAAAACTCAGTTTCTGGTTTTAGGGTGGATTCCTTAGATAAGCAAAACCAGTGAAATATACACACATACACACACACACAGAAAAAGAGAGAGAAATGTATCTCAAGCAAATGGTTCACGTGGTTGTGTTGTTGTTGTTATGTGCCATCCAGTCGAACCTGACTCATAGCGACCCCACCTTGGGTTGCCGAGGCAGTATCACTATGGAAGTAGATTGCCCAACCTTCCTTTCGAGTCACGTGGTTGTAGAGGCTGGTAAATCTTTCACTCTGCTGTCAGGCTGGAGGCTGCTCCTAACTTACTTAGCTGCAGAGGCTCATGGACCAAGGTCAGCAGATCAGCCAGCAATCTGCTGTCCCATGGGCTAAGAAGGGCGACAAATTCAAACTGTTACTGTTATATGCCTTTGAGTTGTCTCCAACTCATAAAGACCTTATGTACAACAGAATGAAACACTGCTCAGTCCTGTGCCAGGCCCATGATCCCTTCTATACCTGAGCTCATTGCTGCAGCCACTGTGTCAATCCATCTTGTTGAGGGCCTTCTCCTATTTCAATGACCCTCCACTTTACCAAGTAAATTACTTTACCAAGTAAATTCTCAAGAGAATGGTCCCTTCTAATGACATTACCAAAGTAGATGAGACCAAGTCTGGCCATTCGTACTTCCAAGGAGCATTCCGGCTGCAATTCTTCCAGGACAGATTTGTTAGTTACTTCTTTTAGCAGTCCACAGTACTTTCAACATCTTCACCAAGACTACAAGTCAAAAGCGTCAACTCTTCTTCAGTCTTCCTTATTCATTGTCCAGCTCTCACATGCATATGAGGTGATTGAAAATACCATGTCCTGGGTTAGGCACATCTTAGTCTTCAAGGAGACATCTTTGCTCTTCAGCACTTGAAAGAGGTCTTTTGTAGCAGTTTTGCCCAATGCAGTACATCTTTTGATGTCTTGACTGCTGCTTCCATTGGTGTTGATTATAGAGCCAAGCAATGTGAAATTTTTAAGAACTTCAGTCTTTTCTCCATCTATCATAATGCTGCATATTGGTCCAGTTGTGAGGATTTTTGTTTTCTTTATATTGAGGGGTAATCCATACTGCAGACTATATCTTTAATCTTCATGCAAGTCATCCTCATTTTCAGCAAGCAAAATTGTGTCATCTGCATATTTCAAGTTGTTAATGAGCCTTCCTCCAATCCTGATGCCACATTCTTTCTCCTATAGTCCAGCTTCTTGGATTATTTGCTCAGCATACAGATTGAATAGGTATGGTGAAAGGATACAACCCTGAGGTTTAAGAAATATTGAGAATTTTCTTCAATTTTGGTTTTCTAATTCCAGGTCTTTGCACATTTCATTCCAATAATTTATTTTGTCTTCTCGAGCTGCTGTTTGAAATCTTCTGTTCAGTTATTTTATCTTGTTGATTCTTGATTTGCTTTAGCTACTCTCAGTTCAAGGGCAAGTTTCAGAGTCTTCTGACATCCTTTTTGGTCTTTTCTTCCTTTTCTGTCTTTTTAAAGACCCTTTGTTTTTTCATGGATGATGCTTTTGATGTCATCTCACAATTCCTCTGGATTTCAGTCATTTGTGTTTCATGTATCAAACCTATTCTTTAGATGGTCTCTAAAGTCAGAAGGAATATAATCAAGGTCATATTTTGGCTCTTATTGTGTCTTTTTGGACTTCCTTTAATTGTCTTCAGCTTTAACTTGATCTTGCATATGAGCAGTTGATGTTCCATCCACAATCAGCTCCTTGTCTTATTTTGGCTAAAGGTATTGAGCTTCTCCATTGCCTGTTGCCATAGATATATTTGATCTGATTCCTGTGTTCTCCATCTGGTGAAGTCCATGTGTATGGCTACCATTTGTATTATTGAAAGAAGGTATTTGAAACAAATAAGGTGTTGTTCTTACAAAATTCTATCATATGATCTCCAGCATCATTTCTATCACCAAGGCCATATTTTCCAAATACTAGTGATTCGTCTTAGTTTCTAACTTTTGCATTCCAGTCACCAGTGATAATCAACACATCTTGACTGCATGTTCGGTCAATTTTAGATTGTAGAAGTTGGAAAAAATCTTAAATTTTGTCATCCTTGGGTTTGGTGGTTGGTGCGTAAATTTGAATTATAGTAGTATTAACTGATTTTCTTCATAGACATATGGATATTATCCTATCACTGACAGCATTGTACTTCAGAATAGATCTTGATACATTCTTTCTGATGATGAATGCAACACCATTCCTCTTCAATTTATCATTCCTGGCATAGTAGATCATATGATTGTCTGATTCAAAATAGCCAAAACCAGTCCATTTCATTCACTAATGCCTAGGATTTTGATCTTTATGTGTTCCATTTCATTTTTGACAACTTCCAATTTTCCTGGACTCATGCATCATACATTCCAAGTTCTGATTATTAATGGACATTTGCAGCTGTTTCTTCTCATCTTGAGACATGGCACAGCAGCAAATGAAGGTTACAAAAGTTTTACTCTTTCCACATTATTAAAGTTGGCTCTACTCTGAGACTCAGAAGGAAGGTTGGGCAATCCTACTTCCGTAGTGACATTGCCTCAAAAACCCAAGGAGGGGTCACTATGAGTCAGGGCTGACTCGATGGCAAATAACAACAACAACAACTCTGAGAAGTCAGCTCTTCCTTAGTTCTATTTTGAGTGCCTTGCAACCTGGGGCTCATCTTCCAGCACTATATTAGACAATGTTTCAGGGCTACTCATAACATTTTCCAGTATTATATCAGACAGTGTGTCACTGCTATTCATAAAATTTACACTGGCCAATTCTTTGAGAAGTGGATGGCCTCTTCCTTCTTTCAAATCTGGCTTAATCTGGAAACTCTGCTGAAGCCTGTCTACCATGGGTACCTCTGCTGGCATTTGAAGCACCAGTGGCATAGCCTCCAGCCTCACAGCAATACTCAAGCCACCACTATAAGACAAACTGACAAACATGTTTGTTTCCTTTAGGTGTTTCAAACTGTTCTTCTCACTTCCTGGCCTCCCCCAGGTGCTCTGACACCCAGCTACTGGTGCCAGTCTTGCTGACAATTACCCGTGCTACCCTCAGGTGCTCCAACACCTTCCTGCTGTTGCCCAGCAAGCTGACAAATCCAAACAGGTAGTTAAGATGGCAGGCTGCTGGCTCACATGCTGCTTCTTGTTGTTGTTAGATGCCATCAAGTCATCTTCAGCCAGAACGACCCTATGCACAGCAAAATGAAACACCGCACAGTCCCACACCAGCTTCCACAATCCCTGCTATACCTGAGCCCATAGTCAAAGCCACTGTGTCAATCCATCTCTTTGAGGGCCTTCCCCTCTTTCATCGACCCTCCACCTTACCAAACATGACATCCTTCTCCAGGGAATGATCTCTTCTGACAGCATGAACAAAAGGTGAGATGAAGTCTTGCCATTCTTGCCTCCAAGGAGCATTCTGGCTACACTATCTCCAGGACAGGTTTGTTAGTTCTTTTAGCAATCCATGGTACTTTCAGGATTGTTTGCAAGCACCACAACTCAAAAGCATCAATTCTTCATCAGTCTTCCTTATTCATTGTCCAGCTCTCGTATGCATATGAGGCAATTGAAAATATGGCTGGTGTCAAGTACACTCTAGTCCTCAAGGAGACATCTTTGTTCTTCAGCACTTAAAAGAGGTCTTTTTCAGCTGACTTATCTAGTGCTATATGTTGTATGATGTCCTGACTGCTACTTCCATTGGCAGTGATTGTAGAACCAAGAAATGTGAAGTCTTTGACAACCTCAATTTTTTCTCCATTTATTGTGATGCTGCTTATTGGTCCAGTTGTGAGGATTTTTGTTTTGTTTATATTGAGATGCATTCCATACTGCAGACTGTATTCTTCAATCTTCATCAGTAAATGCTTCATGTCATCCTCACTTTCAGCAAGTAATGTTGTGTCATCAACATATCACAGATGGTTAGTGATTCTTCCTCCAACCTTGATGCCATCTTCTTCTTCATACAGTCCACCTTCTCAGATAATTTGCTCAGCATACAGATTGAATAACTGTGGAGAAAGGACACAATCTGACACAATCCTTTCTTGACTTTAAACCATGCAGTGTCCCCTTGTTCCATTCTAACAACAGCCCCCTGGTCTATGTACAGGTTCCTCATGAGTACAATTAAGTGTTCTGGAATTCCCATTCTTCTCAATGTTATCCACAATTTGTTATGATTCACATAATCAAATGC
>NW_006921922.1:2210893-2212662 GCF_000298275.1 Orycteropus afer afer
TAGTCAATCTGATTCCTGTGTACTCCATCTGGCAAAGTCCATGTGTATAGCCACTGTTTGTATTGTTGAAAAAGTTATGTGTAATGAATAAGCCATTGGTCTTGCAAAAGTCTATCATGCGATCTCCAGCATTATTTCTGTCACCAAGGCCAAATTTTCCAACTACTACTGATTCTTCTTTGTTTCCAACTTTTGCATTCCATCACCAGTGATAATTAACACATCTTGGTTGCACGTTCGGTAAGTTTCGGACTGCAGAAGTTAATAAAAACCTTCAATTTCCTATCTTTTTCTATGGCGGTTGGTGGATAAATTTGAATAATAGTCATATTAACTGGTCTTCCTTGTAGGCGTATGGATATTATCCTATCACTGACAGTATTGTACTTCAGGACAGATCTTGAAATATCCTTTGTAATGATGAATGTCACGCCATTCCTCTTTAAACTGTCATTCCTGGCATAGTAGATCATACAGGTGTCTGACTCAAAATGGCCAAAACCAGTCCACTTCAGCTCACTAATACCTAGGATATCAATCTTTATGTGTTCCATTTCATTTTTGACAACTCAAATTTTCCTAAATTCATACTTAGTACATTCCATGTTCCAATTATTAATGGATGTTTACAGCTGTTTCTCCTCAATTTGAGTCATGCCACATCTGCAAATGGAGGTCTCAAAGGCTTTACTTTATCTATATCAGTAAGGTTGGTTCTACTCTGGTGATGCAGCACTTTTCCAGTCCTATTTTCAGAGCCTTCCAACCTAAGTGGCTCGTCGTCCTGCGCTGTATCAGACAGTGTTTCTGGGCTATTTATAGAGTTGCCTATTAATGTAACAGACAGTGTTTCTCTGTTATTCATAAGGTTTTCCCTGGCCAATTCTTTGAGAAGTAGATGGCCTCCTTCTTCCTAGTCTGTCTCAGTCTGATAGCTGCACCAAAACCTGTGCACCATGTGCAACTCCACTGACATTTGAAACACCAGTGGCACAGCCTCAAACCTCACTTTAACACACCACCAGACCACAACAAACCAACAGACAAGTTTGTCTCCCTTAGCTGTTCGAACCCTCTCCACCCTCTCCTTACCTGGATCCCTCTGCCACTTGCTCGCTCTGTCCTGGATGCCTTGGCTTTCCTTTCCTTTCCCCTCCACTTTTCCTGCCACTTGGGGGTTTGGGCCTGGGTCCATCCCCTTACTTGGATGCCTCTGTCATTTGCTCTCTTGGTCCTGCTCTGGCTTTCCTTTCCATTCCCCTCCACTTTTCCTGCTGCTTGGTGGTTTGGCCTGGGTCCCTCCCCTTACCTGAATCCCTCTGCCACTGACTTGCTCTGTCCTGTGCCCTGACTTTTCTTTCCTTTCCTCTATGCTTTTCCTGTTGCTTGGGAGTTGAGGCCTGGGTCCCTCCCCTTACCTGGATGCCTCTGCTGCTTGCTCTCTTTGTCCTGGATGCCCTGGATTTCCTTTCCTTTATCCACTGCTCTTCCTGCCACCTGGAGGTTGGGCCTGGATCTCCCCCATACCTAGATCCCTCTGCAGATCTAGCCTCACATTCAGGAAAAGCCTCACATGCTGCAGAGGCTTACTGCAATGTAGTAAATTACTTAGTGTGGCTTTTCTACCCATAAGTCTTTGTAAACTCCAAGGTGGAATTTTCTATGAGCAACTGAGGAGCTCCTGATTGCTGAAGTTGTCCACCTGGAGTATTTCTGTTGGGAGTGGCACAAAACAATATTCTGGGAGGTGCCCACTCTCTCTCAAGTGC
>NW_006921922.1:2212997-2214910 GCF_000298275.1 Orycteropus afer afer
TCCCTAATAAACCTCATAATCTGTGAGTTCTGTGTGGCCACTGAAACGAATTATCAAACCCAGGAGAGAGGTGGTGGATGCTTTGGGAGAAACGGTTGGTGAAAGGGCTAGAGGGAGGCAGCATGTCTGGCCTTGCAGTAATAGGCCTTGGGTTACTGCTGGTAATCCTGTCTTCCTCTTGTAGGGTTAGAGGAGGTCGAATCATGTGGCCTCCTTGCCGTTTTTGCACTTACAAATGCCAACAACCAGAGGTTAGATGATGAGCCAATTGTAGGATCCAGAGCAAAGGGGGGAGCTTTGCTAAGGTTGATACAATAGCAATTAGCATATTGGGTGCAGGGCACAACCTTGAGGTAACTACCCTTACAAATTATCAATGATCATATTAGATCATATCATGGAGGATGATTATATCATTACATAACTGCCAAATTATATCATTACATAATTTCCTAATTACATTATTACATAAGTACTGAACCACTGCGAATCATGGCCCAGTCAAGTTGACATACAACCTTAAACATCACATTGGTGTTCCTGCCCTTATTATATAAATCCCACTATATTGGCTAGAGCTCATTTATGTATCCAGTAGGATAATGTGTCTGTCAAGTCAGTGTCAAAAAATACAGTATGGCTTCTATCTCTCTCTTTCTATCTCAGATGGCTTACTCTGTGAAAAACTTGCTGTCATTTTGTGAAGAAATCCATGGAATACTATAAAATGGTCCCTAAAGAAAGAAGGTGAAGCTACCTGACCTCAGCCAGTGAGAAAAATAGGTCTGTATAAAACAGTTAAATCAATTTAAACAGTTAAATCTCTTTCAAAAGAGACATCTTGAAAGTAGGTCCAGCTCTCATCAAACCTTCAGATTAGGGAAGCTTCAGCCAACATCTTGAGTGTAACTTCCTGAGAGTCCTATAGAAGAACCACCCAGCTAAGTTGTTCTCAAATTGCTGACTCTCAGAACTTCATGAGACAATAAATATTTATTATTTTAATTAGCTAATTTTTGGTAATTTATTATGGAACAACGTGTTACTAATACACTAAGAGTCTTTGATTTGTTTTATTTTGTTTTATTTTTTTAAAAAAGTATCTTGTCATCACTACTCCACCATACATACATATGTACATAATCTCACATACATTTGCACATATTCCAACAGAAAATATATTTTAACAATTGTTTTTCTACCCCAAATGCACTCAGTAAGAAAATGTTTGCCTTTTCTAAATAATCTCCTCTTAGGTACTTTCATTGCACATTAAAAATAGCTTTAATTCTAAGATATTCCAAATGTATTACATCTAGAAATTCAATAATTGCTTTTACTTTTTAAATATTTGTGTATTATAACAAATTGAAATTAATCTAATAGTTGTAAGCTACTTAGGACCTAGAATCATAAATCTGGACTCTGTTACATAAGTATTAAAAAAACACACACACTCTTTTTCACTAATATTTGGTGTTCCCATGAGTAAGACAGTTTATGCTACCAATAGAGGCTTTTTTATTTTGACATATACAAAATAATATATATATGAATATATATACCAAACTCACTGCTGTCGAGTCGAATCTGACTCCTAGTGACCCTTCCTTGGGTTTCCAAGGCAGTATCACTAAGGAAGTAGGTTGCCCAATCTTCCTTCCAAGGAGTGGCTGATAGGTTTGAACTGCCAGCCTTCTGGTTAGCAGTCAAATTCCTTAGGAACTACACCACCAGAGTTCCTATGAATATATATAAGAATCACAAATATATATATATGCATATATATATATATATGTACATATATGTTGTTGTTATTGTTATGTGCCGTCGAGTCGGCCCCAACTCATAGCGACCCCTCCTTGGGTTTCCGAGGCAGTATCACTACGGAAGTAGGATTGCCCAACCTTCCT
>NW_006921922.1:2215325-2216410 GCF_000298275.1 Orycteropus afer afer
ACACCCAATGCTTCTTGTCTAAAAACTTTACCACAATATATAAGCAAGTTCATAAAGGTTGATTGTTCTGCTGTTTCAGTTAGTTTGCCTGCTTGCCACAAAGAACTGCAAAATGCAATATCTTGAAGATATTTCTTATATTTAACAACACAGGAAACCACTTGTGCACTCCCCCCCCCCTTTTTTTAAATTTTGAAGTGAGATTTCTAAAGTTTGGAAAGACATGTGAGGGTTGTTTGTTTCCCATAAATTGGTCATATTACTGTGAAGAAATGGAAGCTCCCACTGCAAGTTTCTCCAGAAATCCACTGACTGGCACTTCACTGACTCATTGATCTTAAGCACAGCCAGCAGAAGCCTAATTGTAATTATTCTTTTTCTTGCTCTATTTATATCAGGTATAGCAGGGCTCTCAGGGATGTGCTGTTTAGTATCAAAATCAGACAGAGTTGTAGAGTTCCCTTACTCATTCACTGATAGGCATGGAAATACATTTAAGATGCCAAAGTTGTTTGGCAGCCAAATCAAACAGAGCAGGGCTCATGAACAGAGCCTAACTAAGTGCTCATAGTGGGTGGCCAAAGCACAACGGTCTAATTTAATCGAATGATCATAGAGCACTTTAAAAAGTTCCCATTATAAGTGTCAGCTTTTAACAATAAAATATAGTAGCAGATTCATACTCTCAGAATGTGATTATCAAGGTCCTTCTAGAAACTTCCTATAGTTAGTGTATGTAACCAATGGCACCACCATGAAAGCGTCTCACCATGGTTTTCTTGGCCTCATGAAAGTTAATGAATCCATTTTCTTTTTCAATGATCCTCAGTTATTTTCAGGTTTTTTTTTTTTTTTTGCAACTGAGAACCTTGACCAATTCAGAGGCCCGTTAAAAAAAAAGATTTTCTAGATTTTGAAGATTTTATGCCACTAAAATGGAAAAAAAAAAAAAAAGTGTATATTTGTAAATTTAAATCTAAGGAGCTCCGGTAGCATAGTGCCTAAGGCACTTGACTGCTAACCAGAAGGCTGGCGGTTCAAACCCACCAGCCACTCCTCGGAAGGAAGTTTGGGCAATCCTACTT
>NW_006921922.1:2222000-2224005 GCF_000298275.1 Orycteropus afer afer
ACAAAGACTTATGGGTAGAAAAGCCACACTAAGTAATTTACTACACTGCAGTGCCTAAGGCATTTGACTGCTAACCAGAAGGCTGGTGGGTCAAACCCACCAGCCACTCCTCGGAAGGAAGATGGGGAAACCTACTTCCATATTGATACTGCCTTGGAAACCCAAGGAAGGGTCGTTATGAGTCGGGTCTGACTCAATGGCAAATAACAACAACAACAACAACAGATAGATAGATGGGAGCTCTGGTGACATAGTGCCTAAAGCATTTGACTCTCAGATGGTGGTTCAAAGCCATCAGCCACTCCTTGGACAAAATATTGAGCAATCTACATACATAGTGATAACGCCTCAGAAACCCAAGGAGTGGTTGTTACAAATTGGATCGACTGGACTGCAGTAAGTTTGGTTTGGATACATATATATGAGCTATGGTGGCATA
This sequence comes from Orycteropus afer afer, assembly GCF_000298275.1. Taxonomy (NCBI): domain Eukaryota; kingdom Metazoa; phylum Chordata; class Mammalia; order Tubulidentata; family Orycteropodidae; genus Orycteropus; species Orycteropus afer. The sequence continues at coordinate 2,222,440 of NW_006921922.1, forward strand.
ATGCCTAAGACATTTGACTGCTAACCAGAAGGCTGGTGATTCAAACCCACTCAGCCACTCCTCAGATGGAAAATTGGGAAATCTACTTTCGTAGAGATACCATCTCGGAAACCTAAGGAGGGGGTGCTATAAGTCAGATCAGACTTGACAGCAATGAGTTTTTATATACATATACTGTGTGTGTGTGTGTGTGTGTACAGTATGTATGCAGTTTAGAAATAGAAGTAAACTTACTTCAATTAGTAAAAGACATGTGTTTTGGTCTTCTGGTGCTGCTCTAACATAAAATACCACAAACAGGTGACTTTAACACAGAGAAGTTTATTCTTTTACAGTTTAAGAGGTTAGAAGTCTGAGTTCAAACTGCATCTCTAGAGGCTGGGTAAAAGCTCCTTGACCTTGGGTTCAGCTCTGTCTCTTGCTCCCAGCCTACTGAAGCTAGAGGCTTCTATTAAATTAGGCAGCTGCTGGCTCCTGAGGCTGTCAAATCCAAGGTTGATAAATAAAATGGCACAGTCCCAAGATTAACAAACAACATGACAGACCACTAGTTCAAGTCAAGAGATAGTCCCAAGATTGGCAGGAAACATGGCAGGCTGCTGAATAAAGACTCGGCTTCATGTAGGGTCCAAACTTGCCAAAAGCTCAGAGACTTTTCTCAACACTTCTCTTTATATACAGGAAGCAGTCCACATCCCCAAGGCAGCTACTCAGCACTCACTGCAGATTCTACCTGGAGTTGATTACCAGTCTCATAATGGGGAATAACTACAACCAGCTGCCCAGCTACTCAAAACCAGGCCAAGCCAAGTTGACATACAACTTCATTACCACAGGATATATATGGAAATATACAATTAACATCATATTTGATGGTAAGAGTCTCAATGTTGTTGTTGTCGTCATGTGCCATCCAGTTGGACCCGACTCATAGAGACCCCTCCTTTGGTTTCCAAGGTGGTATCACTACAGAAGTAGATTGCCCAACCTTCCTTCCAAGGAGTGGCTGGTGGACTTGAACCACCAGTCTTCTGTTTAGTTAGCAGTCAAGTGCCTTAGGCATTACGCTACCAGAGCTCCCAAGAGTCTCAATTGTTGTTGTTGTGTGCCGTGGAGTCGGACCTGACTCATAACGACCCCTCCTTGCGTTTCCAAGGTGGTTGTTGTTGTTATGTGCCATTGAGTCAGACCTGACTCATCGCGATCCCTCCTTGGGTTTCTGAGGCAGTATCACTACAGAAGTAGATTGCCCTAACTTCCTTCCCAGGAGTGGCTGGTAGGTTTGAACTGCCAGCCTTCTGGTTAGCAGTCAAATGCCTTAGGCACTAAGCTACCAGAGGTCCTTTAGCATCCCCTAAAATCAAGGCTATGAGTCGGGGCCGACTCGACGGCAAACAACAACAACAACAACAAAATCAAGACAAGGCAAGGGGTATCCTCTCTGATAATTATATTCACTATCATTCTTCACATTCTAGCAAATGAAAAAAGGCAAAAAAAAAAAAAATGTAAAATGAATAAGAAATAAAACTGTTTCTGCCTACAGACAAATTTGTCAATGTATAA
>NW_006921922.1:2224105-2230961 GCF_000298275.1 Orycteropus afer afer
GGGCCGACTCGATGGCAAATAACAACAACAACAACAAGAATGATCTAGTACCCAGAATACACAAAAGAAGTAATATAACTAAATGCTAAGGGAAACAACCTAATTTAAAAATGGAGCAAAGTATTTTAATAGACATTTCTCCAAAGAAATGGCCAATTCGCACAAGAAAAGGTACTTAGCATCATTAATTATTAAGGAAATGCAAATCAAAATGGCAATGAGGTACTACTTCAAACCCTCTAGGATTACCATAGTCAAAGAAACAGACAACAAAAATTGTCAGTGAGGATGTGAGAAATGGGAGTCCTCATCCATTGATAGTGAGAACGTATAGTGGTGTGATCATTTCAGAAAGTAGTTTGGTTTTTTCTCAAAAGGTTAAACATAGTGTTACCATGTTATTGTTGTTGTTATTTGTTGTCAAGTCAGACCTGACTCATAGCAACACCCCTCTTAGATATATACTCAAAAGAACCAAATCAAATCTCTACACAAAATGCAGCATTATTAATAGTAGCCAAAATTTGGAACAACTCAAATGTCCATTAATCAATACATACCATAAAATGGATTATGCAATCATAAAAAGAGATAAAATGCTGATTTATGCCACAACATTGACAAACCTTGAAATCATAATGTTAGGTGAAAGAACCCAGATGCAAAAGGCTTACATATTGTGTCATCCCATTTATTGTCCAGAATAAGCAAATTCATACAAAGTAGTATGGTAGTTGTCAGGGCACAAAGCAGGAAAGAATTTGAAGTAAATGCTAATGGGTAACAGATTTCTTTTTAAGATGATAAAAATGTACAGAATTAAACAATGTTGTACAATACTGTTATATACCAAAGACCAATGTGCTGTATACTTGAAAGGGATGAATTTTATGGCTTATGAATTATATGTCCATACAAAAACAACAAAATACATACTTCCACTTTAAGCATGTTGATCTAGAGAGGTATAAAGGATGCAACTCTTATACTAATAAATAAAAAGCAGGAAAAATGAAATTATAAAATTTTCTTGGATTCATTATATTTTCTGTATGAAAAGACACAAGAGCCTACAAGGAGAAACAGGACCTGATCACTTGCTTACTTAAAGCAAATAACACCAGACACCAAATAAGGTGATAAGAAAATTTACAGAAAACTTTCTGGCTAGAACTCTGGTGGCTTAGTGCTTAAGGCATTTGACTGCTAACCAGAAAATTGGCAGTTCGAGCCCACCAGCTGCTCCATGAAGACAAATGGGGAAATCTACCTCCGTAAAGATTCACCTCCTTGGAAACGCAATGGGGATCACTCTGAGTTTTAATCAACTTGATGGCAATGAGTTAGGTTTTGTTTGTTTGGATTGCTAAAGAATAAGTGTGGCTAGCATAAATGTAGGAAGGCTTAAGGAACTTCAGGCACAGAGAAGCTTATTCTTGCAGGATATTTCTCCATTAAGCTCACCAGGCCCTCACAGAGAAGATGAGGAAGAATCCAGAGAAAGTTTTACCTGTGGTACTGGCTGAGGAAGGGAAAGAGAAGCAATTGCTGAAACTCCATCCAGAATGATCAATAAAAGTTTTAATTTGAAGATTGAAGAGCAACGGGAAAAAAAAAAAAAAAAAAAAAAACTGTTATCTTAGAGAATTTGCAGAAACACATTGCAGGTGGAGAAAAAGTAATAGGAGAGACTATCCCTAGGAGTAGGGCAAGGATATGTGACAAGAATATACCTGGAATAGAGATAGGAACAATTTTGAAGTACAGCTGCAGAAAACGTCCCCTCATCTGCCACTTACTATCACACTAAGAAGCCAATTAAACCAACCACTCAGGAAAGGATCAAATCTGGAGATTCTTGATAGAGTGGGAGGAAAAACGTGGAACAAAATCCAAAAACTCAATAATGAACAGAATTACTGGTCAGATGAAATCTGGTGAGACCCCCAATACTATGGTCCTAGAATATATTCTGCACCTGGAATAAAACGCACCCCCAGGGGCTGGCTCTCAGTCCAATACTTAACAAGATGTATATACAGACCATTCAACCCAGGATGCCGCACCCACATACTCTATGGTAATACACATCCCTTAGAGCAATAGACCATGGGGAACCAGAGGACCATCATTCAAATTGAGGAAATGCAGGACAAACAGGAGTGCATAAATATGAGGGGCACAGGGGGAGGGTTGCAGGGTAGAGAGGGGAGGAGACAAGGTTAGGGTTGGACATGGTGAATGGGGAGTGAAACTAAACGTACACATAACATTGTATGTAAAACAAGCTCTTAAAAGAAAAATAAATAAATAAAGTCAATTAAAAATAACACTGGAATTCTGCTGGGAGAACTCCAAGACAAAGACTCAATTTCAGGGGTAGTGTAAAGAGATGCACCAAAAGCAAGTAGGAAACTTACACTGAGAAAAAAAAAAAAAAATCTTGCATACTAGGCCATAAGATACACACAAGTATATGAAGTTAGTACTACACTGAAGTGACTAGATTATCACACATACACACAGAGCAAATTTCTAGCAAAAGGAAAGGCATACATATGTTTGGAAATAACTCCGTAATTATCCTTCTATACAATATTTATGGATATCAACAAAAATTGTTTTGTTTTTTTTTTTTTTTGGTTGCTTTTGTTAGGTGCCCTCGAGTCAGTTCTGACTAATAGCAACCCTATGAACAATGAAAAGAAGTACTGCCCTATGCTATGCTCACAGTCATTTCTGTTTGAAGCCATTGTTGTAGCCACTGTGTTGATCCATCTTGTTGAGGGTCTTCCTGACCCTCTACTTTACCAAGCATGATGTCCTTCCCCAGGGAGTCCCTTCTACTAACATGACCAAAGTAGATGTCACGAAGTCTCACCATGCTCATTTCCAAGGAGTATACTGCCTGTACTTCTCCCAAGACAGATAAGGCAAAAAAGAAAGGAAGGAAGGAAAGAAGGAAGAATAGAAAGAAAGAAAGAGAAAGAAAGAAATTGGTTAGACAAAGAAATTATTAGAATTAGATTATTCTATGACAACACTTTTGCAAGTATCAGGCTGTGATTATATAATATCTGTAATTAATATCTTAAATGCTTTAATGAAAATGGTAGTCAACATGCAAGATGAAATAGGTAATTTCAACAGGGAGATGGACACTGTAAGAAAATGTAAAATAGAAATTTACAAATGAAAAAATAGCAAAAGATAAATACCTTAATAAGTTCATGAGTAGACTCAAAACTCCCAAAGAGTAATCAGTGAACCTGAAAACAGAAATTACCCCAGTTGAGAAGAAATCCCCAAGAGAGTAGGAAAACAAGAAAGCATAACAAAGAGCAGGGCATCAAGAAACTATAAGACAATATCAAACTATATAATATATGTGTAACTGAAAACATGAAAAGGGAGAAAACAAGGAATTGAAAGAAGATATATTAAAGAAATAATAGGTAAGAATACTCCAAAATCAATGACAGACACCAAAAACAGATGCAGCACCTTCGAGAACTCCTCTGATTAAATAATAAAACAACTACTAAACACTCACACACACAAACATACACACATGAACATATATAATATTCAAATTGCTGAAAACCAAAAACAAAGAAAAGATATGGAAGGCAGTAAGGAAAAAAAAAAAAAAAGATACATAAGCTACAAAGGAATGAGAATAAAAATTAAAATAGAATTCTTATAAGAAAACATGCAAGCAGATAAACAATGCACTGATATCTTTAAAGACTTAAAGAAAATAAAGAAAAAACTATTAACTGAAAATGTAATACTCATTAAAAATGTGCATGGAAAGAACAGTTAAGAAATCAAATCATTCATAAAAAAGAAAAGATGTCAATTTCAGGACTAAAAGACCCAAGGTATGGTCAGTTTAAATACCTCATATGTTTGCAAAAGGTAGAGAATCAGAAGACAGAAGAACAATTGATATATTCAGACTATAGTTTTGAGGAAGCATATTGAACATACCATGGACTGTCAATAGAACAAATCAGTCTTGTAGGAAATATAGCCAGAATGCTCATTATAAGCAACGATGTTGAAAGGTCCTTTTGCTTACTTTGGACATAACATCAGGAGAGACCAATCCCTAGAAAAGGACATGATGTTTTGTAAAGAGGAAGGTCAGCAAAAATGAAGGAAACCATGAAATGGATTGACACAATAACTGCAACAATGGGCTCAAATATGCCAAAGATCATTAAGATAGTGCAAGACCTAACGTTTCCTTCTGTTATACGTACATTATGTCACCATGAGTTGGAAATGTCTTGACAACTAGGAACAGCAACAAAAATCCTTCAAACATGAAAGATAAATTAAACCATTCTAAATATACAAAGACTGAGAGAATTCACTGCCAGGATAATTACTCCAGAAATATTTCTTAAAGAAATATTTAAAGAAGTTCATCGCATATAAAAATATAGTAAGTTAGATATTGAGAGCTACGTAAAGAAAATGAAATGAATAAAGTGGAATAGCATTAATTGTTTTCTTATATTAATTGTTTCAGAATATAAGTATGTGAAGCAAAAGAATAGCAATGCAGTGTGTGTTTCTCTTACATGTAAAAGTGAAATATACAACAATAATAACAAAAAAGGATGAGAGAGAGGAATGGGGACTATATTGTTATAACTTCCTTTTAACTATCCATGAAGCAGTGTAATGTGATTTGAAGATACACAAATATTACGTTAAAATTCATATTGTAAATCCTATGTCATCTACCATCTTCCTTCCAAAGAGCACCTGATGGGTTTGAACCTCTGACCTTCTGGTTAGCAGCCAACTGCCTTCACCACTATTCCACCAGACCTCCTTAATGAGTCAATAGAGGAAATAAAATGGAAATATTAAATATGCTCAATTAAATCTACAGAATGTAGAAAACAAGAGAGGGGGACAAAAAGCAAAGGAAACAGAAAACAGCTAGCAAGATAGTCGATTTTAATATAATCATATCAATAATTTAAATGTGAAAGATCCAAATCCATCAGCTAAAAGAGATTGACAGATTTGTTTATAAAGCAAGGCGCACTGTATGCTATCTACAAAAATACCATTTATATACTAAGATTGTGAAAGTAAAAGGATAGTGAAAGATATACCCTACAAGTACGAACCAAAATAAAGTTGGAGTACCTATGCTATGTACACAAGGAATATTATTAGGGATAAATAAGTGTGTTACAACATATAACAGAATGAATTCTAAATTTATATGAACCTACACATGGCATGCACTTGTAAAAACCAACAGCGCTTTACAACACAAATTGTGTACTCTGATGATATATCAATATGTTGTTGTTGTTGCTGTTAGATGCCCTTGAGTCATCTCTGACTCATAGCTGCCCTATGCACAGCAGAATGAAACACTGCCTGGTCTTGTGCCAGCCTCGCAATCCTTGCTACATCTGAGCCCATCGTAGCAGCCACCGTGTCTATCCATCTCATTGAGGGCCCTCCCCTTCTTCATTGAACTCCACTTTTCCAAGCTGATATCCTTCTCCAGGGAATGGTTTCTTCTGACAATATGACTGAAGTAGGTGAGATAAAGTCTGGCCATTCTCACTTGCAAGGTACATTCCAGCTGCACTTCTTCCAGAACAGATTTGTTAGTTCCATGACCAATCCATGGTACTCTTAGCATTCTTCTCCCGCACCACAACTCAAAAGAATCAACCCTTCTTCAGTCTAATATATCAATATATCAATTGATATACAGATTGATTTATTAAATATATCAATATAGGCTCATCAATTTTAACAAGTTAACCACAGAAATGCAAGATGTTAATAAGAGAAAATGGTGCAGTGGGCAAAGGGGTATATGTGAGTTTTCTGTAAATAAATTCTGCACAATTTGTCTATAAACCTAAAACTGCTTAAAAAAATTAATGTCTACTTGAAAAAAAAAGAAAGAAAAAAAAATTCCAAACCAAGGTGCTTACACTGATAAATTCTGCTAATTATTTAAGGAAAAATAATATGAATTCCAAACAATCTCTTCCAGAATATTTGTTGTTGTAGTTGGGTTTTTTATATTGGTTTGAACTCATAGAGACTCCATATACAAAAGAATGAAACATTGCCCAGTCCTGTGGCATCCCCACAGTCATTGTTCTGTTTGAGACCATTGTTGCAACCACTGTGTAAATCCATCCAGTTGAGGATCTTCCTCTTTCTCTCTGACCTTCAATTTTAACAAATATTATGTTATTCCCAGAGGACTTGTCCCTCTTGATAACATTTCCAAAGTACATGAGTAGTAATGCCATTCTCCCCATGGACTCAGAACCATATTCAATTGGCACCACATAGTCCATAAAATCTTGTTCTACTAACTACTTTTGTGATTAGTGACGGGGTAATAAAAGTTTTTGAGCAGCCATCTAAGATGCAACTATTGTTCTCTTATCTGAAGCAAAGAGGAGTGAAGAAAATCAAAGACATCTGGAAACCATTAGTCAAAAGATAAGATGGACCATGAGGACCTCGGCCTTCATGACCCTGAGACCAGAAGAACTAGGTGGTGCTTGCTACCAATGCCAACCACTCGGGAAGGAATCACTTCCAAGTAACATTCTAGCTATTCCAGATTATGGAAGTAGAGTAAGCACTTTCCAGGAAAATTTCTCAGACTAACAGGGGACAAAGTTAGGATAACTTCTTAACCACAATGAAGCATCTTGAACTTAAAGGCTCAGGACCATGGTTGTGGAGGACATCAAGCTCAATTGGCATAACAGAGTATACAAAAACATTGTTCTACATCCTACTTTGGTGAGTAACAACTAGAGTATTAAAAGCATGTGAGGCACCA
>NW_006921922.1:2234431-2239836 GCF_000298275.1 Orycteropus afer afer
AAAAAAAAAAAAAATGTAAAATGAATAAGAAATAAAACTGTTTCTGCCTACAGACAAATTTGTCAATGTATAAAATCTCAGTGAATTAACAAAAAATTCTCAGAATTAATGAGCATAAATGGTAAAGGAAACAAGGTTAAACCACAAAATTCAACATATTCCTGTATACCAGGAAGGAGCAACATGTGATTTAATTGTTTCTCCCAAAAATGTGTTGTTAATCCAATTGGTTATAACACCATTTGGGAGTGTTTTTGTTATGTTAATGAGACAGTATTTGAGTTAGAAAAAGGCAGTTAAGCAATCAAACAGGGAGGAAGATAAATGCCAAGCAACAATAAGTTCCTCAAGAAGAGAAATTCAAAACTGACAAGAACTTTTCTCCATAGCGATAGAGAAAACCTCCCCTACAGCCAGCACCTTGAATTCAGACTTCTAGCCTGCTAACTGTGAGAAAATAATTTTCTATTTGCTAGAGCCACTATTAGTGGTATTTCTGTTATAGCAGCACTCGTTTGTCTGTCCTACAGTAGTGCATTGCATGTTTCTGTGAGTCTGGAAGCTATGATAGTGAAATGTCAAACACCAACAGGGTCACCCATTCCAGACTAAGAAAGACTAGTAAGAAGGATCTGGTCATCTACTTCCAAAGAAATTAGCCAGTGAAATCCTTATGAATAGCAATGGAACACTGTCTAATATAGTGCCAGAAGATGAGTCCCTGATGTCAGGAGGCACTCAAAACATGCCTGGAGAAGAGCTGAATCCTCAAAGTGTATCTTAATGATATGGATAAAGCAAAGCTTTAGAAACTTTCATTTGCTGATGTGACATGGCTCAAAATAAAAAGAAATAGCTGCTTACATCCAGTAATAGTCAAACTTCATATTTGTGCTCATTACAAAGAAACATGATCAAACAGAATGAAGGAATTATTGAACAATATCATTCACATTACATGCAAGTAAAATTTTGCTGAGGAGACTTCAAAAAATGGTTGCAAGATGTACATTGACAGAAAACTGCCAGAAATTTAACCCAGATTCAGAAAAGGACATGGAATAGGTGATATCATTGCTGACATAAGATAGATCTTCACTGAAAGTAGAGAATACCAGAAAAATGTTTACCTGCATTTTATCAACTATGCAAAGGCATTCCACGACTTGGATCATAACAAATTTTGTATGACATTGCAAAGAAGGGAATTCTAGAACACTAACTTGTGCTCATGAGGAAACTGTACATAGACCAACAGGCAATTGTTTGAGAAGAACTAGGTTATATTGCCTAGTTTAAAATGATGGAATGTCTGTATAAGGATCATATCTTTCACCATACTTATTCAATCTGTATGTTGAGTGAGTAATCCAAAAAGCTGGACTGTAGGAATAAGAATGCAGCATAAGGATTGGAGAAAGACTCATTAATTTGTGGTAACAAGTGCATGCTGAAAGTGAAGAAGATTTGAAGGAAATACTGCTAAAGGTCAGAGACTATAGCCTTCAGTATGAGTTACACCTCAACAAAAAGAAAAACAAGATCGTCACAACAGAACCAATAAGCAAAATTATGATAAATGGAAAAAAAATTGAAGTTGTGAAGGATTTCATTTCATAGGGATCCACAATTAGCACTCATGGAAGCACAATCAGGAAATCAAACTACATATTATATTGGCCAAATATGATAGAAAAGACCACAAAAGTGTTAAAAGGCAAAGATGTCACTTTGAAGACTAATGTGCATTTCACCCAAGCCATAATATTTTCAGTTGGCTCATATGCATGCAAGTGCTGGACAATGAATAAAGAAGGATGAAGAGTTGATGCTTTTAAATATGTTGTTGGTCAAGTATATTTAATGTACTTTGGACTGCCAGAAGAATGAACAAATGTGTCTTGCAAGAAGTACAGCCAGAATGCTTCTTAGAAATAAGGAAGGCTAGACTTCATCTCACATACTTTGGACATGTTACTAGGAGGGACCAATCCATGTAGAAAGAGATCATGCTTGGTAAAGTAGAAAGTCCCTGAAAAAGGACATTGTCAAGGAGATGGTTTGACACATCAGTTATAATAATAGTCTCTAGTATAACAGCGACGGTGAGGATGGCAAAGGACTGGACAGTGTTTTGTCTGTACATAGGGTTACTGTGAATCAGAACCAATTTGATGCCAACTGAAAACAACAGCAGCACGAGGTAAGTTAGGAAAGAAATATGTATATGTATGTGTGTGCATGTGTGTATGGGTAAGTATATATATGTATATAAATATATGTACATACATTAACATACACACATACATACATTTCCACAAAAAATATCACAATGTATGTAAATATAGATATAGCAAAATATGTGTAAGATCTCTGTACTAAAACTACAAAATCATGATGACAGAAATTGGCAGAGATATATAAAATTTACATGGATTGGAAACTCATTATTGTTAAAATATAATTTCTCTGATAAATTCAAAACAATCTCAGCCCAAAATCCAGCAAGATGTTTGTATATATCAGAAAATTTATTCTAAAAATTATATGGAAAATGCAATGTATTAGAATCACCAAACAATTATGAAATTGAAACAGGTTTGAAGAACTGACACCACTCAATATTAAGACTTACAATAAAAATGATAATGTGTTCTGACAAAAAAAATAGACATTAGATTGATAGACCATGATAGAGATTCAAGACTATACCAACACAGTTGTAATTAATTGGTTTTTTTACTAAGATGCAAAGGAACTTCAACAAAGAAAGGACAGTCATTTCAATAAATGGTGCTGGAACAACTGGATGTCCATATGTGAAATAAAGAATCTTGACATATATAAAAATTTATCTCACTTGTATCATGAACCTAAATACCAAACATAAAATTAAACAAAGTATAAAATCTTCTACTATAGGATAAATCTGAAGGTTATATTTTTAGAAAAGACACCAAAGTCACACTTAACAGAAGACTTATCGTGATGAACAACAAAATGATAAATGAATAATAAATTGAAATTGTAACTTGGATCAATAATCAATGTCCATAGAAGTAAAAGTCAAGAAATCAAATGAAGTATTGCACATATAACTTAGAAGACTAAGCTGTGATTGATCCAAAATATAGTCTACACAATTACATCCTATGCATGTGAAAACTGAGTAATGAAAAAGCAAGAATAATTTATGAATTCAAAATGTGGTGATGGTGAAGATACTGCAGAAGACCAGAAGAGCAACAAAAATAAAGTGTCTTAAAACAAACATAACAAATATGTTCCTTAGAATTGAAGGATGATTAGACTTTGAGTCACTTATTGTGGACATGTCATCATTAAATACCAATCATGTAAAAAGACATATTTGATAAAGCAGCCACCATTGACACCACAACCATTGTCATCTAGTAAATTCATACTCATAGCAACCCCATATGTATCAGAGTACAATATTGTCCCATAGGGTTTTTCATGACCAAATTTTCAGAAGTAGATTGACAGATCTTTCTTTCAGAGTGCATTTGAGTGGACTCAAACCATCAGCCTCTCTGTTAGCAGTTGTGCATCCTAACCATTTGCATTACCTAGGAACTACTGGTAAAGGAAAAGTGCAGAGGAAACGTCAATGTGATGGACACAATAGCTACAATGGACTCAAACATATTATAATCATGAAGATGGCGCAAGGTTGAAAAATGTTTGATGCTGTTCTGCATGAGGTTGTCATGAGTTAGAACCAACTCAACAGCAACCAACAAGAACAACAACAGAGTCATATCCCCAATACATAAAGAACTCTTAAAACTCACCAGTAAAACACTGTTCTTAAAATGTACAAGAGATCTCAACAGACGCTTCTTTCAAGAAGATAAATATAGAGGCACTTAACACATTAGTTATTAGGAAAATGAACACTCAACTGTATTTGAAAAGAAAGAGACCTATTATAATTGCTAAAAGATACAGTGAAAGAAAAAAGACTAAGAATAATACCAAGGGCTGATGAAGATGCAGAGTAACAGGCATTCTTGTACATTTCTGGCAGAATTGCAAAGTGATTTACACATTTTGGAAGGTAGTTTTCAATTTCTTGTAAAATTAAATATGTACTTAATGGATGATATAGCAATCACTCTCCTAGTATTTACCCAGATGTATTTCAACAGATGAATGAGGCAGTGCAAAAGAAGCAAACAGAAATCTGTTGATCCATACAACATTGAAGCATTTTAAGTGAAAGGAGTCATTACAAAAGTATACACATTGTATGATATTATGACATTTTAAAAAGACAAAACTTTGTTGTTGTATTGTTAGTTGCCATCCAGTTGATTCTGACTCATAGCAACCCCATGGACAACAGACTGAAATACTGACCAGTCCTGCACCATCCTCACAATCATTGCTATGCTTGAGTCCATCATTGTAGTCACTGCATCAATCCCTCTCATTGAGAGTCTTCCCTTTTTCGCTGACTTTATACTTTACCAAGCATAATATCCTTCCCCAGGGACCTCTGGTGGCTTAGTGCCTAAGGCATTTGACTGCTAACCAGAACGCTGGCAGTTCAAACCAACCGGCCACTTCTCAGAAGGAAGGCTACGCAATCAAGGTAGTGATACTGCCTTGGAAACCCAAGGAAGGGTGAGTCAGATCCAACTCTATGGCAGTGAGTTTGGTTTTTGAGTTTAATATCCTTCTCCAGGGACTGATCCCTTCTGATAACATGACCAAGTATGAGAGATGAAGTCTGGCCATTCTCACTTCTAAGGAGCATTCCTGCTACACTTCTTCCAAGAAAGATTTGTTCATTCTTCTGGCACTCCATGGTATTTTCAATATTCTTCTCCAACACCACAATTGAAATGCATCAATTCTTGCTGGACAATTCAAATATATTTAGGTTGGAAAGTCTTATGGATTGAATTATCTCTGAATCCTAATCTCTACTCCTGTGGTTATAATCTCATTTCTAAATGGGTTGTCTTTCTCAAGGCATTCCCCTTACAAACAGCAGCCAAACAGGGATGCCCTCTTATCACCACTTCTATTTAACATTGTATTGGAAGTCCTGGCCAGAGCAATAAGACAAGAAAGAGAAATAAAAGGCATGTTGTGTTGTTGTTATGTGCCATTGAGTCAGATCTGACTCATAGCGACCCCTCTTTGGGTTTCCAAGGCAGTATCACTCTGGAAGTAGATTGCCCAACCTTCCTTCCAAGGAGTGGCTGGTGGGTTTGAACTTCCAGCCTTTTGGTTAGCAGTCAAGTGCCTTAGGAACTACACTACTAGAGCTCCAATAAAAGGAATACAAATTGGCAAAGAGGAACTAAAACTATCTCTATTTGCAGATGATATGATCCTGTACATAGAAAACCCAAGGGAATCAATTAAAAAAA
>NW_006921922.1:2239936-2240769 GCF_000298275.1 Orycteropus afer afer
TCCTTAAAACAACCAGCATTATTGGTCAGATAGAGACTAGGGAAACTCCTAAGACTATGACTCTTAGTGACCCTTTGGGCCTGGAATTGGACTCACTCTCATGGCTAACTTTGAGCCAAACAATAGAGAGGGCTATGAGCTGAACAGTTATACCAGGGAGAGGCACTCCTTAGAATAATAAACCATGGGAGATCATGAGGGCAGCATTTGCACAAGGAGCAAATTAGGGAGGCAGGAATGCTTAGGCAGGAAAGACACTAAGAATGGGTGACCACAGGGAGGAAGTAGGAGGAGAACTGCTATATTGTGGGGATTGTAATCAGGGTCACAAAACAAAATGTGTATGAACTATTGGATGTAAAAGTTCACAATAAAATAGTTTTTTAATTTATCAGAATTAAGGGGAAATCTCTTATGTTAACATCAACAGCTGTGTTAAGAAAGAATTTCATAAAATTCAATACATATACATTAATATTTTTACTATATATTCCTAATATAGAGATAGGTAGATAGATAAATAAATGAACCCAACTCACTCCCATCGAGTCAATTTTGACTCATAGAGATCTCCATTGGATTTCTGAGGCTATAAATCTCTATGAAAGTAGACCACCCCATCTTCCTTCCATGGAGCAACTGCTGGGTTTGAACTGCTGACATTCTTGTTAGCAGTCAAAGGCCTTATCTACTACACTTTTAGATATAGATAGATAGATAGATAGGAGCTCTGGTAGCATAGTGCCTGCAAAAACGACAAGGAGGCCACATGTTCCGACCTCCTCTAATTCCACAAAGGGAAGACAGGGTTACCAGCAGTAACCCAAGGCCTA
>NW_006921922.1:2244829-2246313 GCF_000298275.1 Orycteropus afer afer
GGAGTGGCTGGTGGGTTTGAACTTCCAGCCTTTTGGTTAGCAGTCAAGTGCCTTAGGAACTACACTACTAGAGCTCCAATAAAAGGAATACAAATCAGCAAAGAGGAACTAAAACTATCTCTATTTGCAGATGATATGATCCTGTACATAGAAAACCCAAGGGAATCAATTAAAAAAAAAAAAAAAAACCTACTGGAACTAACAGAGAGGTTCATCAAAGTGGCAGGATATAAGGTCAACATAAAAAAATCAGTTAGAGTCCTCTACACCATCAAAGAGTCCTCTGATAAAGAAATAAGGGAAACAATACCATTTACAATAGCTACTAAAAACATAAAATACCTAGGAATAAACCTCACCAGAGACACAAAAGACCTATACAAAGAAAACTAAAAACACAGCTACAAGAGACAAAAAGGGTACTACATAAATGGAAGAATCTACCTTCCATTTGCCTTGTTCATGGATAGATAGACTAAACATTGTGAACGTGTCAATACTACCTAAAGCAATCTACACATTTAATGCAATCCAGATCCAGATTTCAACAAAATTTTTTAAGGACATGGAAAAACTAATTACTAATTTCATATGCAAAAGAAAGGGACCTTGGGTAAGCAGAGCATTTCTCAAGAAGAAAAACAAAGTGGGAAGTCTCCCAGATCTTAACAACTACTATACAGCCACAATAGTCAAAACAGCATGATATTGGTACAATGATAGACAGATAGACCAATGGAACAGAATTGAAAGGCCAGATACAGACCCATCCATCTATAGAAAACTGATTTTTGACAAAGGTCCAAAACCCATTGAAGAGGGAAGACACAGCCTCTTTAACAAATGGTGCTGGCAAGACTGGATATCGACCTGCAGAAAAAGGAAACAAGACCCATACCTCACCCCACAGACAAAAACAAACTCAAGCTGGATGAAAGACTTAAATGTAAAACCCAAAACTATAAAATTCATCAAAGATAAAATAGGGGCTAATCAGGGAGCCCTAATTATGGCATAAATAGACTATCAAGCATAATCAAGCATGCGCAGGAGGTAGAAGAGAAGCTATATGACTGGGACTTTTTAAAAATTAAATACTTCTGTGCATCAAAAGACTTCATCAAAAGGATAAAAAGAACCTACAGATTGGGAGAAAATATTTGCCTATGACATATCTGATCAAGGACTTATCTCCAAAATCTATAGAAAACTTCAAGACCTCAACAACAAAAGACAAATAACCCAATTCACAAATGGGTCAAAAGACTTGAACAGACACTTCACCAAAGAAGATATGCAGGCAGCCAACAAGCACATGAGAAATTGCTCGCGATCATTAATTATTTGTTGTTGTTAAGTGCTGTCGAGTGGGACCCGACTCATAGCGACCCCTCCTTGAGTTTTCGAGGCAGTATCACTATGGAAGTAGATTGCCCCATCTTCCTTCTGATCATTGTTGTTGTTGTTGTTGTTGTTGTTTTGCT
>NW_006921922.1:2246508-2247529 GCF_000298275.1 Orycteropus afer afer
AGTTCAACAGGTCAGAAAATAACCAATGCTGACCAGGTTGGGGAGAGATTGCAACTCTTGTGCACTGCTGGTGAGATTATAAAATGGTACAACCATTGTGGCAAATGGTATGGTGTTTCCTTAAAAAATTGAAAATAAAAGTACCATTTGACCCAGCAATTCCATTACTAGGAATATATACTAAAGAGGTGAGAGATAGTACACGGACAGACATACGTACAACTATGTTCATTGCAGCACAATTCACTATAGTGAAGAGATGGAAACAACGTAAATGCCCATCAATGGATGAGTGTATAACCAAATTGTGGTACATGCACACAATGGAATACTATGCTACATTAAAGAACAATGAGGGATATGTGAATCATCTCACAACGTGGATGAACCTCTAGAACATTATGCTGAATGAAATAAGTCAATCACAGAAAGACAAGTATTGTATGAGTCCATTACTGTAAAAAGACAAAGAAGTGTTTGCTTGGGAATGGGAACTCACTTTGTAGGTTACCAGGATGGGGAGGGAAGGGGAGGGATTAATTTCAGGCTAGTTGGGGCCCACACGCTGACCTGGGTAAAAGGAGGGATATACAGGAAGGGTTTCCTATGGATCACCTTAGGAAATGGAAGGACACCAGATTGTGCAATTAGGAGATAGACAACAGATGCTAATACCAACCAATGTGTCCACAATACTGCATTACCATTAACACCAAACACCAGGCTACAGATAAACATATAAATACCTGAGAGGATTAGATGGGTGTCAGTGAATAGGAGTATACTCTAGATCAAGGATAGATTCAGCTGAGGCTAACCTTGCACAGACAGACACTAGTGATACAAAATACCTGTAATCCTTACAGAAACACAGAATAATCCCTCACAGACACCGAGACACTATGGGAGAGAGATCCAATAGATCTACCATCTCAGGACCATAGTACTGGAGGAAACCAGACTCAATTGGCATAACAAAATACATAAAAGCCTTGTTCCGCATCCTACATTGGTGAGTAGT
>NW_006921922.1:2247827-2259230 GCF_000298275.1 Orycteropus afer afer
AGAATTACTGGTCAGATGAAATCTGATAAGACTCCCAATACTATGGCCCTGGATTACATTCTGAGCCTGGAATAAAACACACATCCCAGGGGTTGGCTCTCAGCCCAATACTTAACAAGATGTACACACAGACCACTCAACCCAGAATGATGCCCCCACATACTCTATGGTAATACATCCCTTAGAGCAACGGACCACGGGGCACCAGAGGACCAACATTCAAACTGAGGAAATGCAGGACAAACAGGAGTGCATAAATATGAGAGGCCCAGGGTAGGGTTACAGGGTATGGAGGGGAGGACACTGGTTAGGGTTGGACATGGTAAATGGGGACTGAAAGTAAATGTACACATAATATGGAATGTAAAACAAGCTCTTAAAATAATAATAAAAAAAATACATTAAAAATAAAAGAAATGGATTGTCTTTGTTATGCTAGTGAGGCAGGATGAGTATAAGATGTGTCTGAGCAAATCTCTTCAGATATAAAAGAGATAAACAAGTGAACAAGCAGAGATGGGAGAAGACCGATGCCAAGCCACGTGGAGATCTACAAGGAACTAGGAACCAGAAGCTGAAGTTGTTATGTGCCATTGAATCGGACCCAACTCACAGCAACACCTCCTTGGGTTTCCGAGGTGGTATTACTATGGAAGTAGATAGCCCAACTTTCTTCTGAGGAGTGGCTGGTGGGTTTGAAGTGCCAGCCCTCTGGTTAGCAGTCAAGTGCTTTAGGCAGAGCTCCTAGACGCTGCAGAGACAAGGAAATTAGCCCAGAAACAAAGAGAAAATCCTTCCACCAGAGCTGGCACCCACAATTCACACTTCAAGCCTCCTGAACTGTGAGAAAATAAATTTCTGTTAAAGCCATTCACTTGTGGTACTTCTTTTATAGAAGAATTAGCTAACTGCAATAGTCTGTTGATTATCTTTTCTATTTGAGTTGACATTTTCCTGGCTCTTCATATGCCAGGTAATTTTTCCTTGTATCCTGGACACTTTGCATATTATATTATGAGAATCTGTGTCTTGTTTAAATAATATAGAGATTGTTGATATTTTGGTTTCAGCACATAACCTGTAAAACACAAGACAAGAATTTTGTGTGATGAGAAGAGGGAGATAGAATTTGAGTAATCAATCCACAGAATCATATGGGAATAAGATATAGCAATGAGAAAACTAGAGAAGTTTTGTGATAGATGACCATAGTATGATTCTAACCACACGCAGTATGTGGAATGGATGAAATGATCTGATAAGAAAATTCAAGAGATTTAGTCTATCAAAGTCCGTCAGAAAATTCTTGTGTTATTGCCAGGAGGGAAACTAGAACAAAAGAGGCAAAAGATGGTCACAGTGTAAGATGAGTGGCAGGACCTAGAAAAATTATCTGAAGAGATAGCAGCATAGGCTTTCCATAGAGTGCTTTTGACTAAGGAGTAGGGGAAAAGGGAGAGAAGAACAATTATTTGTACCAAAAATTTGGTCCTTTATATTGATAGATTGTTGCAGATCATCTAATTCAGGTTTTAGTGCCACTATTGTGCACAGTCCAGATATCGATAAGACAATGTCACATAAATATATTGGGCATTTGACTGCTAATCAGAAGGCTGATGGTTCAAACCCACCAGCCACTCTTCGGAAGGAGGATTGGGCAATCCACTTCTGTAGAGATAATCGCCTCAGAAATTCAAGGAGGGGTCGCTATGAATGAAATCAACTTGATGGCAGTGAGTCAAATCTGTAAAGGCAGTCTTGCCAAGTAATTTTGTAAAAGAAAACTCATTATAATAATTTCTTTACATGGTATTGTTTTCCTGGCTGTTTTTTGGTCAGAAAGTTGAGGGAAAAGATGTTTATTTTTTTCCCTCTAATTGCACACATGGAAATAATATTTATTCATTAATTATTTTAAAGCGATGGCAGCCATCTAAAATGGTTGAACTTTTATTATTAATATATTATAAAATAAAATATAATGGGGATATTATATCTGTCAGGGAGTTCTGGTAGCGTAGTGCCTAAGGCACTTCACTGCTAACCAGAAGGCTGGCAGTTCAAACCCACCAGCCACTCCTCGGAAGGAAGGTTGGGCACTCTACTTCCGTAGTGATACTGCCTCAGAAACCCAAGGAGGGGTCGCTATGAGTCGAGTCTGACTCTAGGGCACATAACAACAACAACATATGTGTAAGGCATATTTTATTGGTTCAATATATTTTTCTTTCCTATATGAAACAGAAAAGGATTATCATTTTGCTTTGTATATAAATAAGGAATGATCTTGTTGAAGGCAGTTTCATTCCTTCATTCATACCAGTAATGAGGAAATGTCTAAGAGGAAATTCATTTACAAATGAAGGAATATAGGAAATAACTGTGTAAACTTCTTCATGATTATTTCTTACCATTACTTAAATTCATCCATATAACAAGGGTCAAAATCATCCTCATTCCTTCTCTTTCTAATTTCTTTTTTAAAATTATTACACTTACATGAAAGAAATTCAAATTATGTTACTTGGGACTACATAACTATTTTCAGAAAATAATCATAGAAGTTGGACTATATGAAGAACACTGCATCAGGATCGGAGGAAGACTCATTAACAACCTGCAATATGCAGATGACACAACTTAGTTTGCTGAAAGCAAAGAAGACTTGAAGCACTCACTGATAAAGATGGAAGACTATAGTCTTCAGTATGCATTAAACATCAACAGCAATAAAACAAAAATCCTCACAAATGGATCACTAAGTAATGTCACGATAAATGAAGAAAAGATTGAAGTTGTCCACTATTTCATTTTATTTGGATTCACAATCAACATCCATAGAAGCAACAATCAAGAAATCAAATGTGCAAATCTGCTGCAAAAGATCTCCTTAAAGCATTAAAAGGCAAAGATATCTCTCTGAGGGCTAAGGTGCACCTGGCCTAATCCATGGTATTTTCAATCACATCATATTCATGTGAAAGCTAGAAAACGAACAGGGAAGACCAAAAAATTGATGCCTTCAATCATGGTGATAGCAAAGAATGGCTTAAGCACAGCAACAATTGTGAGGATGGCACAGGAACAGGCAGTGTGTTGTTGTAACAACAAATAGACCCCAAACCAGCGAAATACCTAAGTTTCAGAATAGCTTCCATTTCTTTCCATTCAAACTAATTGTCAGGAAAATAACTTCTTGTAGTTTGGAAATAGTTGCAAATATTATCAATTAGCTCAGTAATTACCGCAATGATTGTTTGATCTAAATCTGAGGTATTTTATTAGTTTCAAATGGATCCAGGATATTGACGTTTCATAAGAACCACTACAAAAGACAAATCCTCTCATACCTTCCTGGCCTAAAAAAATATCCTAAAGAACCTTCCCAAAAAAGTGTTAAATACCACAGTAATGTGCCCCTTTATGTAAATGAAGTTACTCTCTATAGTATAAACAAAAGAGAAACATAGAATAACACTTGAGAAATGTATTAAAAAGGAAACTGCCCTTTAGAGATAATGGATCTACTCTCTACTCCATGCATGAATGCAGCTCTCATTAAAGCTAATGGAAGTTACCCATGAGCATCGAGAAAATATACCTAGTATAACGAATTTCCGAAATGGGTAATGGCATCCTAATCTATTCCTGGCATGGTAGAGACTTTATTCAGCCAAACAAAAGTACTCCAGAAATTTGAAGATAGAAAAAACATTTAAGTCAAGAATTCTAAAGTACTCAGAAATTCCCAGAAAACAGCAGTCCTGTTGCATTTTTCTTCCCCCCCCTTTTTTTTTAAAAAAAAAAAAAAGCTTTCAAGCCACTTTGATGTCTACTCTCTTGCCTTTTTATGAATTTTAAGAGAGGATATTTAAAACAGTGATGTCAGCTAAACAATTAAATAAATTAACCTACAATGCACTACCATAAAGCCTGACAGTTAATGCTGAGAAAATCTTGTTTTCCTAATCTTACTTCAGTTTTCTATAGAGAAAGTTGTCATGATATGAACTATCATTATCACAGTTTTTTTGTTTTTTTTTTCAATTCGGAATTTAAATGTTCCAGGTTATACATTATCTGTGGGTTTTTTCAGCAGTTTAAGTTGGTTGTCTCTGGCTATTTATTAAATAATTTTCAAAAGTCAGATGATCACAACATTAAAGCAAATATACATTTGCATTAAGCAAATTATGCATATAATTTAAATTATTAAATCAGAATTTATTTAAAATAGTCAAGTGATAATATTAGTAAAATATTTCATGAAAATCAAAATATATATTAAAAATCAGAGCAGATTCTTTTATTTACTTAAGTATTTTCCATGATTACTCTTTGAGAAGTACTATCAGTATTTAATACCAGTGTTTCTTTTGTTCAGAAACTTTCTGAGAGTCTCTCTATAGAGTTGCTGTATGTTCAACCATATGAGAGACTAGCTAATTGTAAATCACCTACTTCACAGGTCATGGTCTTGTTTCTTTTTTAAGTAATTAATTAGTTTACCTAAATGAAGAGGTATTATCTCTTTCATGTGTTGATATTTTAGGAGTTTTCACTTACGTTTTCTTCTACAACTTCTCCAACTAAAATTAAGTATCAGAAGCTTCTCAATCACATTTCTTGTTCAATAATGAGGACTATTGCTAGACAGCTTGTAGTTAACCTCTCTCTTTCTCTTTTTCATTTCCTTTTTGCTTTTCTCTCTGCCAACTCTAAATATGATTTAAATATTTCTTCCCAACGTTCCCTCCCCAAAAGGATGGAGGAAGTTAATTGATAATTTTTAATACTGTTCAAGAAACAAATAGAGCACAGGATAGAAACTAAATTGGCTTACTTCTGATATGTTGCTACATGACCTCAAGTTGGTTCCAGCCCTGAGTCCACAGAATGAAACAATGCCCAGTCTGTGCCATCCTCACAATTGTTGCTATACTTCAGTCCCTTATTGCAGCCACTGTGTCAATCCATCTCTTTTAGGGTTTTCCTGTTTTTCATTGACCATCTACTTTACCAAATGTGATATCCTTCTCCAAGGATTTCACAGTACCTCCTGACAACATTACCAGAGTATAAGAGGTGGAGTCTTGCCATTCTCGCTTCTAACGAACATTCTGGCTGTATTTCCTCCAAGGTAGATTTGTTCATTCTTTGGGCAGTCCATGGTCTATTTAACATTCTTTGCCAACACCATAATTCAAAGGCATCACTTCTTCTTTGCTCTTCCTTATTCATTATACAGCTTTTGCTTATTTATGAGGCAATTAGGAACTCTGGTAGCATAGTGCCTAAGGCATTTGACTACTAACCAGAAGGCTTATGGTTCAAACTGACCAGCCACTCTGCAGAAGGAAGACTGGGCAATCTATTTCCATAAAGATTTACCACCTTGGAAACCCAAAGGGGGTCTCTATGAGTCAGAATCGACTATATGGGAGTGAGTTTGTTTTTTTGGTTTTGGTATCAGGCAATTAAGAATACCCTGAGTTGGGTCAGGTGCACCTTAATCTTCAAAGTGACATCTTTGTCTTGAAACATTAAAGAGGTCTTTTGCAGCAGATTTGCCTGATTCAATACACTGTTTGATTCCTTGACTGCTAATTTCATGGGTGTTGATTGTGGACTCAAGTAAAATGAAATCCCTAACAACTTCAGTCTTTTCTCCAGATATCATGATCTCACTTATGGTCCAATGTGGAGATTTTTGTTTTCTTTATGTTGAGTTGTAATCTATAATGAAGGCTGTAATATTTGATCTTTGTCAATAAGTGCTTCCAGTTCTTTTCACTTTCAGCAAGCAAGTTGTTTCATCTGTACATCACAGGTTGAGTCTTTCTCCAATCCTGATGCCACATTCTGCTTCATTCAGTCCAGCTTTTCAGATTATTTGTTCAGCATATAGATTGTATAGGTATAGTGAAAGGATACAACCCTGATGCACATTATTTCTGACTTTAAATCATATAGTATCTGTTTGTTCTGTTCAAATGACTATCTTTTGGTCTACGTATAGGCTCCTCTTCAGCACACTTAACTGTCCTGGAATTCCATTCTTTGCAATGTTATCTATAATGTGTTATGATCCACACAGTGAATGCCTTTGCAGAGTCAATAAAACACAGGTAAACATCTTTCTGGTTTTCCCTGCTTTCAGCCAAGATGCCATGTGACATCAGCAATGATATTCCTCATTCTATCTCATCTTCTGAATCTTGTTTGAATTTCTGACAGTTCCTTGTCTATGGACTGTTGTAATGGTTTGTGAATTATTATTTTACTTCTGATATAAAATTCTTTGTATGATCCATGATACATAGATAGATAGATTACTGAAGTGCTTTAAGAAAGATTGAATGCATGCCTTTTAAAACCTAAAATTGAGGAGGGGAGAAAAAATGTAGAAAGATTCTGACAAAGAATCCAGAAACAGCATGGAACAAACTAGTAGTACAGGGAAGTACCAGGTATAAAACTAACATGATTGAGAATTCCCTGTATGCCTGACACTTTAAATATTTAATTTCCCAGTTTCAGTATTACTGCCATACATCTATTCTCAACCAAAGAGACTCAGAGATGTTAAGTGAATTTCCTGAATTTAAATGTCTAGTGAATAGTAGTATATCGATGTCTATCTGACTTCATACCTCCTGAACTTTTCACAGCTATGCAGGGCTACCTCACTAATATAATGCAACTTTATTTTGTCAACACCCTTTGTACTCTGACTCAGGCACCCAAACCATGAGATCAGAAACATTTTTGCCTCCCACAAAACTTCCCTCTATATATGAACTCCAACCTAAGTGTGAAATATCTACTTTCTCCTTTTAATCTGTTCTTTTATCTTTATATTCCAAGGTGCATGAACTTGAGAGACTTCCTTGGAAGTAAAGGCAGTGGAAAATAGAGGTTGGGAAAAAGAATGGAAGGATATAACAATGAAATGTTTACTGTCTGTAGACAGTAAAGCAACATCGTATAATTTTCATAAATCTATGGTGGTGGCAAAGGAGCTTTGTTGGCGTAGTGGTTAAGATATTTGGCTGCTAATCAAATGGTCGGTGGTTCAAACTCACCAGGTGCTCCACGAACAAAGATGGGGCAGTCTATTCCCATAAAGATTTACAGCCTTGTAAACCCAGTTGGGTTCTCTGTGAGTCAGAATCACTAGATTGCAGTATGTTACAGGATTTTTTTTTTTTTTTTAATTTTAGCTTACTTTTTGGAAAGTGATGACATTATTTCATATTTTCTACTACACATATATTGTTCTTAATAGCCAATGTAATTTCTTTTGAAGGGTGTATTTTTTCCTGTCTGATTCAGAATACTATTTGAACCACAATTTCCTCACGTAAAATGAGAATGCTTTTCACCCTCTAAGAGTTATTAAAGGGTAACATTTATGTAAAATAATCTCAGATGTTGGAGTGAACTGTTTTACAAATTTTCTATTACATGGGTTACAGAAATGCTTCACAAATAGTAGTTGCTAACTAAAAATTGAATAAGTGACCTTTGACCTCTTAGTTCCAATTACTGCTCCAAAGAAGAAACAGCATAAAAGTGTACCTATTACCACTACCTATTACTATAGTTATTGCCATCAAGTCAGCTCTTACTCATATAGCATAATAGAAACACTGTGGGAAAACTGGATACAAATTCCCAAAAAATGCTTCTTAAAATCTTTTTGAAATTTATGAGAGGTTAACTAACTTTTATTTTTACTTTAGTCAACACAGCTGCACAATTGAGAGTTAATATTTACCATATTGATTTGTTATTAAGATGAAAAGTCATTGTACATGTATATTCTGCAGGAAATAATTGTTGATAGTTTATTATCAGTAGCAGCAGCAGTATTGAACTCAATACAATGAGGTTAGGAACAACTACCTAACTAACATAACATTTATATGTGTAATTTACTGGAATTGGTTTTGGGGTTTTTTATTTTGTTTTGATTTGTTTTGTTTTAAGATTGCAAACAATACCTTCTAATTGATGGGCATTAAGTTAATTAGTGCCCACAAAGCACTAATTGTAGGGAACAAAAAAGATTCCCTATAGAAATGCTTCACAAAATAAAGTCCACGATGTCAACCATCACAGTGTTTGAGTTCTTTCAGCCAAACACTACAATGTTGTCTGTAAAAACTGAATTAGTATACCCAAATGATAAATTTGTGCCCTTGAAAATAAATACTAACAATTAATAACTTTTCTTTTTATACCTTTTTTCCCTGTGTTTTGTTTGTTTCTGTCCTTTTTCTTTTCTTATTTCAAAATTTAAAATTCATTCAATATTCAAAATGACACTAATTTACTAACCTCCCCTCCACCCCATTTCATTGTTATATCCTTCCATTCTTTTCCCCAACTTCTATTTTCCACTGCCTTTACTTCCAAGGAAGTCTCTCAAGTTCATGTACCATGGAATATAAAGATAAAAGAACAGATTAAAAGGAGAAAGTAGATATTTCACACTTAGCTTAAACCAAAGTGCTAAATCTTCTAATAAGCACTTTCAGGTATCACAATTTGAGAAAGAGGCCACTCATGAGTCAGTCAGATCATTTGAGCCTGGTGATCCTGTACATTTTCAAAAAGTATCAAAATGAAAATGTAATACTTAGAGGAAAAAAATAAAATTGTCAGAAACAATCTAGAATCATAAAAAGCATAGAAGATAAGCTACAAAACTTTTAAAGCACACATTATGACTTCATCTCAAACATCTTGTCAAGGTATAGCATTGAATATTAATAATAGGTGAAAAGATTCTGAATACTACCTTGTACAAAAACCTATCACTACCACAATCAAGCTACTTATGTAAACTTCCCAACATTTTCTTTTTGTTCCTGTTGTATCTATGTCTCTTAAAAATAAGAAGAGTATTAGCTACTTCAGCCTAAAAAAGTGAAAGGAAAATGTTCATTTTTCCATCTTGGTCCATACTGGCCAATGCTTTACACTTTCATAGTATATTGTATCTAACAATATTCCAGTCAACATTTCAGTCATGTGCCTTCCAATCTTTTGCATAAAGCAATTAAATTCCAAATTTGCCTTACAGAATTGCCTTTTGGTCTATTCTGAACACACATTATACTATGCCATTTTTCTTTTCAGAGCTAAGTAGCTGAAAATTTAAATTTGATGGCTTAAAGCAATGCTTTTCTATTAAAAACATATACTGAGAAAAATAAACTTAAAAAAAGAATAAAGATTGACTCTGTAAATTTGAACACATAAAGCTCAAAACACAAAAGAGACTGGAATTACATTAAAATAAGTATAATTTAAAAGTCAAATTTAAATATATGCAGAAAGCATATGAAATTGTGTGCATTTTAGCCATCACTAACAGACAATGTTATTTGCCCCAAAATTCTTAAGTTTCTTTAATGAAATAATAAAATGTTTAAAATATGGGGGCGGGGGAACCACTATGAAAATTAAGTCATGTCACTATGGCAACAGAAAATCATTCAACTAGTCTTAGGCACTAAGGAAAATAAAAATAAATTTTTGCTCCATGAGAAATAATGTAAAAGAAGGATATGAAATATACCAGTCATACTTTGGGCTTAATACAATAAAACCTGTGAGAGCCAGAATGCAATGGGTCTGCCTCATTTTTCCAGGTCTCGTAAGTTTTCTGCCTTTGACAGGGTGTAGTTTTACCACTTTTCTAGAGGTCTTTATTTGTGGAAAATATTTTAATTTTCTTTCTCTGTCAGGTTTCCTTCTTACACAGGTTCTGGCTTGTGTACGTTTTAGTATAAATATAAGGAGCTCTGGTGGTGTAGTGGATAAGGCAATTGGTTGCTAACCAGAAGGTTAGTGGTTCAAACCCAGCATCTGAGGAATGAAATGGAGAAATCTGCTTCCATAAAGATTTACAGCCTCAGAAACCCAATGGGGGTCACTGTGAGTCAGGATCAACTCAATGGATGTGAGTTTTTTATGGAGGGGGGTCTGAGTTTTAGAAACAAGAGAAAACATAGCTTTATAATGACAGTAAACTCTGAAGACAAATATAATGCCTCATGGGATTAAGATGCTAGTCAAATACTTCCATACTTTGTTTTCATTCAACATACATTTATTACACTTCTACTGTGTAATGAATGATGATAGGTACTCTGGATAAAATAGTGAGCAAAGCAATACAATCTCTATTATCTTAGAGACGTAGGGGTGAAAAAAAAGACACTAATCATGTGATCATATATATAATCACATTTAGTCATTAATCTT
This sequence comes from Orycteropus afer afer, assembly GCF_000298275.1. NCBI lineage: Eukaryota > Metazoa > Chordata > Mammalia > Tubulidentata > Orycteropodidae > Orycteropus > Orycteropus afer. The sequence continues at coordinate 2,258,109 of NW_006921922.1, forward strand.
TGTATATATTGTTCCTGCTCTCCGGGGCAAAGGATGGGATGGCTGGAGGGTACAGAATTCCTGAGAGGAAGACAACATATGGTGGATTCTCAAAACTCCAGTAAATACGTAAGCATACAAGATACTGCAGAGGAGTTAACACGTTGGCCTTTAGCTAAAAGCAATGAAAAACTACTGAAGTGCTAATTAGAGATATGAAATGATCAAATTTTCACTTAAAGGAAAATTAAATTTCAAACTAACTTGCTAACCGTTGTTGTGGAAAGAAACTTCCAAAGCTTTCAGGGGGGTGGGGGGGCGGAATATATGTCAATGGGTGCCAGTCAATTGCAGCTCAGTTTGGCTGCCAGATTATACCCCTGCTCCACAAGTCTGTTTAATTTTCAGATCAGTCTGAAGGAGCAGCACCTATTTGGGACATGTTCTTCTCATGGCACACACATAAAAAAGAGCAAGCATTCCTGGCAACTCCATAATGTGCTTAAAGCTTCCAGCTGAAAGTAAAACAAGATCTCTTTTGCTCAGATTTCTTTGGCTCCAGCAAGTCACGTGGCCAAAATAGACCTAATGGCCAGAAAGTATATTGAACCTCATGAGAAGTCCTACAAACCACACGGCAAATGGAGAAAATGTACAATCATTTATCAGAGAAAAACAGTTTCAAACAATAAAACAATCTACTTCAGAGAATTATATAACTCATCAAACTTTAAATACATTTTTGTGACTCTAACAAATATAAGTACATCTTAGCAAAGACAGATCATCCTTAAAGTCACCTTGCTTGTTACTTGCATACGAGGAGACAGGTGGCAGATTTATCAGGAATGAATCATTTAGAGAAGGTATTCAAGGATGACTACTTCAAGCAATAATTTGTAGGCATATTACAAGTCCATAAAATATGTACCATCCAATAAAAAAAGGAAAACAAGATTAAAAATCATCTCAGCTAATAACTTTCAAAGCCTGCATTTGTGATTCCTACATGTTTATTATTTCACCTATATAAAATAATTTAATTTTAAAGACTTCATTACTAGAATACTAGGGCTTATCTCTACTTATTTGTGCTGTTGACATCAGAAATATACATAGCACTGTGTCATGTAAATAAGCATT